>NC_056749.1:216711491-216836491 GCF_019279795.1 Protopterus annectens | reverse complement strand
TGTGTGTATGTGTGTGTATGTATGTGTACATATATATATAGATAGATAGCTATAGATAGACATATAAATATATATATATATATATATAGCTATAGCTATATATATATATAGAGAGAGAGAGAGAGACAGAGTATAGATAGAAATATAAAACTGTGGTAAAACAGATAAATAAACAACACTTATAAAAGACTGGCAAATGTACAAACTGATACAGTAACAGAACCCATAAATTGGATGCATTAAGATCTTCCTAAAAAGCTGGTACATCAAGGATCTTCCGAGTGAGTCCTACAAGTTTCAAGAATAAATCTTCAGAAGACTGAAGTAGCCTCTCATCTGCAAATGCAGGAGGCCTTGAAAAACAATAAGGTAAAGACAACTTATTTAAAGGAATAGTACCCATAGCACGTACAGTGTGATACATAGCAATAATCTTAAAATGGCCATAGCAGCCAGTACAAGTCTCACAGAAAAGGCAGCCCCAGCCTACAGACCAGAAGTATGGTTTAGCTCCTGCAGCAATACGCCTAAGGTAAATGACCTTACAGCAGTACAATTAAGACAATGCAGTGCATGGACATTCATTTTAAGTTCTGCAGATTTAACATACATGGTTTTACATTTCAACCACAGGTCAGAAAGGAAAGAGAAAGTATGAAATTGTTTGCAGTATTTCATGAGATACTATTAAAAGTGCAGAACCTTGGCAAATTTAAAGCACAGCACAACACTTTTCTTAGATTGAAACAGCCTCAGCTATAGAACCTATGATACAATCATATGCAAGCTTAGGAAACAACTCTAAGACCACAACATGAAAGGACCCTGTCTTCATGCAAATTAAATAAGTATGGCCATCACAACCTGCCCACAGCTACCATATTAAAATAGCCAAAGACCAGTCCATTGGAGGGGGGGTCCAAATATTTCTTCTGAGAGACTTACCAGCTGAAGAATATGCAGATGCTATTGCTTTATTTTATTCCCCTTGGTCGCAGGATACAGGCAACATTGTGCAACTGTGTTAGCATCTTACCATAACAGTTGGTGCTCAGGTATAGTCACTGTTGCAGTAGGACTCTTGGGACTCCTGCCTGCTGAAACACTGTGGCTGGACTACTTCCACAGCTTTTTCCTCTTCCCCTCTTGGCCTAGAGGACTACTTCTCACTCAGATGTCAGGATATCGGTGGTATAAAGAGATGCTGGCAGGCACCTTCTTTATCTTTCTTGCCATAGCTAGAGGTATCCAGCACAGTGGCATGATAAACATAACCGACACTGGAGGAATCCATCCTTAGGGTGTACAAGCCCTAACCACAGGACACCTAAAACCACCTCTTCAGGCTGATAAAGCCTATGAAGTGGAGGGGTCTAATTGAGAGGAAACAGAGTGAATGCAGGAAATGATTATGCAGGAATTTACTCAAGTTCATCTATAATTGGAGAAAAGGAAGGAATGGCAGAAGGAGACTGGCATTTGAGCATTTGCGTCTTTGGTAAGTTCTTAACAAAACTGCACTATACTCATCATAATATTTACTTGTGCAATACCAATTTGTGAGATGACTTGCAGAGCTTATGTACTAGAGGGCAGCTGGACTGGGAAAAACAATAGACAAGAGGTTCTGCAAAATGCCCATGGCAAAACCTGCCCCACACTTCTAAGCACTGCTCAGGTTATAAAGCTTTGAAAGAAAAATGATACAGGAGACCAAGTTGCTGCTTCCAGGATAGATCTTCTCAGGAAGGCAGAGATGGCTGCAGTGGTCCTTATACAATAGTCTCTAACATGGCCTGGAATTCTCTTCACATGAACAGAGCAGTGATAGCAGATGCAGTGAGCTGTCTGTTTTCATCAGGTCTTATCACCAAACCAGCTCACATCCTTAGCAAAAGAAATGATTAACTGGTCAGATTTCCTAATGAGCTTTGTTCTGTCCAAGTAAAATTTCATTTGCCTTTACACATCTAATGAGTGTAGGATTCTTGATCCCTTTTTCTGGGATAAGAGAAAATATACAGTGAGGGAAATAGCCTGGATCAAGGATAACATGGATATGAAGGAAGAATTAGTTCATGCAGTGACTCTGTCTTTTTTATAGATTAGGAAGGGCTCCCTATATATGAGGACCTGCAGCTCCCAAATTCTTCCAGAGGAGGTTAGCACCACCAGTAATGTAGTTTTCTACAGAAGTTTGAGGAAAGTGGAAGCAACCAGCTCAAAGAGGGGATGGAGGTCAAGGTGAGGTTTTTCAAGACCTAACACAACATTCCTTTAAGAAACTTTTATTACCAAATGGAAATATTTTTATGGATCCATTAGCAGACATAAGACAACTGAAATGCATACCTTTATTGAGACATATGACAGATCTGTTTTATAGAGGTCAGAAAGACAGGAGGATCATTTTAGATCTCAGTAACATCTGGGTAGAGTTTGGCTCCTAGACTTTACTAAACCACAGCAGGGAGAAACGTTTCTAGTTAGCCAGATACGGTTTCTTTATATTAAGTTTTCTGGCCTTCCTCAGTATACATAGGATGTCACCAGAAAAATATGTGCCTAAAAGGGATGAACACGAATTTATCCACATTGACAACCTTAGTGTTCACATGTTGTGGTGAACTAATGATTCCTTCTGAGTTAGAAGGTCCACATCTATATAATGGGGGAAAAAGACTGGTGCTACCTTTACTAGCACCAGTAGAAGGGAGAACCAATGTTGCCTTGACCATAATAGAACTACAATAGCATTTTATGCCTGTCCTTTAAGTACTGTAACATCCTGGGGAGGAAGGGTATTGATGGAGGGCATATAGAAATAGATATATTCAGTTTAGGAAGAGGGCATATGTTGCCCAGTAATGGCTGACATAATAGTTAATGTCTTTGCCTCCAATACACAAGGTAAAATCTTTGATACTGATCTCTGAAACATGCCTGAATGTAGTTTTCATGTTATCTCTGTATATCTGTGGTGTTCCTCCCTCCACCAAAAAACAAACTGAGTTTCTACCTCAAACTCACCCAAGAATGGAGTTGTGAGCAGCAACACTAACTCTAGATGGTGTCCTATAGGGAGAAAAGTTGTACAAACCATATGCTTTGGGCATCAGCTGTGATATGCAGTATCCGCTAGATAAAATAACATGGATCACAGACTGTATCCCATATCAGGGCTAGCCAGTCAATTGTAAAATAACTGCATCTAGGTATTTTGGTCATGTTGTCTTATGTCGCCAAAAATAGGCATGGGTATTTGCAGATAAGTTTGTTGAGGAAATGTCCTACTCCAACCTATTCCAGAGACCCTTGCTGACAGTGGGAAGGTGTATCTACCCCTATTGGCCAGTGTGTACCAGCCATAAAACCAATCAGCCTGACAAACATGGCCTAAGAATTGCTACACTCATTGTAGGTTCACTGATAGGATGGCGCTTGAAAGTGGATGACATGATGGTAAGGAGGAGGCTGGACATCCTCTACATCCAGAAGATAAGATGGCAGATCAGTGCAGTAAAGCCACTTGGAGTTACATCTGGAGTCTACTACTCAGGAGGACAGACTTGAAATGGTGTGGGAAATGTGGGGATGGAAAGGCTTCAGAAGACAGTGAGAATGTCATTAGAATTGGTAACAGACTGATCATGGCAAGAAGACTTCAATATAAGGATAAGGTACTATTCATAATCTCAGCCTATGACAGGGTACTATTCATAATCTCAGCCTATGATAGGGCAGTATTCATAATCTCAGCCTGTAATAGGGCAGTATTCATAATCTCAGCCTGTAATAGGGCAGTATTCATAATCTCAGCCTATGATAGGGCAGTATTCATAATCTCAGTCTATGATAGGGCAGTATTCATAATCTCAGTCTATGCCCCACAGCAGGGTTATGATGATGAGAAAAAGAGTGCACTTAGCAGCTGTAGGACGACAAGAATTGGTGTTGATAATGGGTGACCTGAATGCACATATCAGGACAGACAGAAAAGGATATGAGGACTGCCTGGGTCCACATGGGTGTGCAACAGGAATAAAGGAGGAGAGTCTGTTCTAGACTTCTGTCTATGCAAATGGCTTGATGGAGCCCAATACATGGTTCAGTAAGACAATCACAAAATTACATACAAGAGTGGCCAACATGCAACTCAGGTTGACTTCCTCCTAATAAGGAAAAGGCATTCGGGTAAAGCAGTGATTGCAAGTGAAACAGTCAGCCCATAGCATAAACCACTGTTTTCCACAATTAGCTGCAAGCAGTGGTCACAGAAAGGCTCTAAGGTCAACAGACACTAAGCTGAAGACCTGTAAGTTGACTGGAGAAAAAGCACAAGTGTTCACGGAAATATTCAGGGCTTTGGCACTTCAGGAAGAACAGCAAACAGATGGAGATGAAGAAGAATGGCAGGGCCTCAAAACAGCACGGTTAAGACCTATAGATATGCGGATAAGCCGGGTATAGCAGCAAGTTACATAAGGAAAGTTTGTGGTGGAATGCAGAAGTGCAGGAAGTCATCAAAAGAAACAAGAAGTGCAGGAAAAAGTGGGAGATAGAAAAGTCAGAACAGGCTAAGAAGAAATACTGGTAAAGAAAAAAAAAAAAGAAGGAATACATGTTGGCTAACTAAGAGGCTAAGAAAAGAGTTGCAGTAGTAAATAAAAAGGCATCAGAGGCACTCTACAAGCTTCTGCAAAGTGACTCGGTAGATGGCATAAAGAAACTATCAGGTTGCAGTGCAAAGATAGAAAGATAAAAAAGATATTCAGACATCCTTCAAAAGGGGATGCCAGCAACAACTTGCTCAGCAGTCCACAGGAAATCAAAGGCATGTGAAAGGAGTACTTCCAGCAGCTTCTAAATGAAGAAAACCCCACAGAAGCTGTACTGTCCCAGACACATCCTACAATGAAAGATGACGAGGAGCCCACCCTACAAGTAAGAACAGCACTAAAGAAAATGAAGTCAGGGAAAGCAGCAGGCTCAGATGAGGTCACTGCAGATATGATCAAGATGATAGATAAGATAAAGGAAAATAGTTCCTGAGGGTACTCGTAGCAGTGTGGAGATAAAGGTTCCAGATGACTGGAGAGAAAGCATACAAGAGCAAAGGGGACATGCAGAACTGTGGGCAGTGTAGAGGTATCAAACTCCTGTCACACTGCATGAAAATGCTGAAGAAGGTGATTGATGAACATGCAAAGCAGTAGAAAGTAAGATGGGAGATGAGCAGTTCGAATTCAGATCAGGCTGTAGCACAACTGACCCGATGTTTGCAGTGAGACAGATAGTTGAAAAGAAGCTAGGAAAAAGTCCAACTGGGCATATCTAGACTTGGAAAAAGCATGTCACAAGGTCCCAAGAAAGCTTATTTGGGAAGTCTTGTTGTGGTTCAAAGTCCCAGAAACACTTATAGAATTAGTGCAGGTTATGTACAAGGAACCAGTGACTCAAGTTCAAACTGTGTTCAGACTCTGAGTTCTCAGTGGTAGTGGGTGTGTATCAGGTTTCAGCTCGGAGTCCACTACTGTTCAAACTGGTGATGGACTACATTACCAAACAGATCATCAAAGTTGCTGTATGCAGATGGTGTGGCAGTAGAGACAGACTCTGAGCAAGAACTTCAGCAATGGATAGGGGAATGGAATGAAAGTCTGGAGGCACATGAGATGAAACTGAGTACAGATAAGACAGTTGCAATGGCAACAAATGCAATAAGTCAGAAGAACCGGAGAAGAGAGATAGAAGGGAAAGCACTGGAAGGGGTTAACAGCATCAATTATCTAGTAGGGCTGCTTTACGAAAAGGGAGGCCTGAATGAGGAGGTCAAAGCTAGACTCAAAGGGGCTGCAGGAAAATGACAGTGTTAGGGGTGGTGTGTGACATAAACATGCAAAAGAAGATGAAAAGTAAAGTGTACAAAACAGTGGTGCAATAAGCACTACTGTGTCATACAGAAACCTTGGCAGTAAAGGCAGACACTAGAGGATGCTATAGGAAATGGAGATGGAAGTGCCCCAGATCTGAAGTAAGATGCACACTACAGGACAGATGAAGTCAAAACACCAGAGCAGAAGCTAAATTAGCTACAATTGCTGAGAGAGTCAAAGAGAGCAGATGATGGCCGTTTGGGCACATGTGCAGAAAAGCAGAAGACAATCTGGTGAAGATGATTTGGGACAGACAGGAAGAAGTTAAGAGGAAATGAGTGCATCCTGCAAAGAAATGGATGGATTGTGTGAAGGAAGACCTGGACAGTCAGGCATGACTGTTGGAGAAGGTAGGACAGTGACACTGAATCAAGAGAGAGAGCGAGCAAGAGATGGTGACAGATGAGACCACATTTAATTCCCAAGTAGAAAATGGGGTTGATGATGATCTGTTGCCTAGTACCCCAGTGTGGGTATCCTGGTGCAGTATTTGCTCAACTGTTTTTTTTTCTAGGAAAAACAAGGTCTACTTCTGGCATACCCCACCTGTCCATTATATACAAAAATACAGATTAATATCCACTTGTGGGGATCTACTTCTGTTCTGCTCAGCTGGTCTGTAAATCCATTATCCTATGATAGGAAGCAAGTTGCACTAAGGAGCAAACCTGACCCCTGAGCCACCTCCTATGCTTGTTCTGCTAGCTTTTCATAGTAGTTGTGAATAGGCATCTCCTTGTCTGTTGATGTACCACATGACTGTGGGGTTGTCTGTTAGGATGTTTAAGACTTCCTTTTGCCAAATGGGTATGAATGTCCTGACGGCTGGAAATTACTGCCATTGTCACTTTTATACTAATCTATATGTTCCCAATGGCCTTGTCTCACATCCCCACTTATTATGCAAGTCTAC
Source organism: Protopterus annectens (assembly GCF_019279795.1). Classification (NCBI taxonomy): domain Eukaryota; kingdom Metazoa; phylum Chordata; order Ceratodontiformes; family Protopteridae; genus Protopterus; species Protopterus annectens. The sequence continues at coordinate 216,829,642 of NC_056749.1, read as the reverse complement.
ACATGGACTCCTCAAGCTGAATCCAAAAAGTCTGTGGTGAGGGTTTGAGATTCCAGAGTTAGTTTAAACTGCACACCCAGGATGAGGTAAACTCAGTTTATCTGGCAGAGTATATATCATTACTACAAGTCCATTGAGAATGTAGATTATTCCCTATTAATAAAAAACTATACTATGACTGTTTAGATGGGAATTCAGTTATCACTGGCAGCTCTGCAAAGGATGCAAAGTATTGGAGAGACTTGAAACACATTGGTGCTCTCTCTCTCTCTGGAGGCTCAGTTGGGTGCAAGGTATCAGGGTAATGGGTGTGAATAAGATGCTGGGTGCAAGGTACTTGGGACTGATAGTACATAGGCTTATGTAAAATGAACAAGTCATGTCCAGTATTCTTTCTAGTGGAGCCCTTTCAAATTACTAATTAGAAAAGTATGTGCGTGTGTGTGTGTGTGTGTGTGTGTGTGTGTGTGTGTGTGTGTGTGTGTGTGTGTGTAGGTGTGTGTGGTGGGGACATGGCTTAGGTCCCTCATATGTGACTTGGTTGAAGGCATAAAGCCAAAGTAACAGTTATCATGCCAAACCTTACCAGTTACCATACAAATGGTTTACTATCAAAATTCCTAAAGACAGAACATTTTCCATCAAAAGATCGAAATATATTAAAAATGAAAATTAAATTTTGCCTAAATGTCGAACATTATAAACACGATGATCGACATTCAACATGACAGACTTCTGGTTTCAAAAGTCCGTGTGTCCTTTTACATTTTAGTGGGGGGGAAGACCTCCTGCACCCCCCATGTGAGCGGCTGTGCCCCCACCCTACCTGCTTATTATATACACCAATACCAACATCGCACTACAGTAAGGAAAATGGTAAATTACCGAATCTACACTTTACGCTGATCTCCATTCAAAACAGTGAATTTATATTAATGAATGCATACCCACTTTTGCTAATATAAACTTGACTACTTTCTGTTCGACATTATGACGGCTTAGAAGCCACGCATTTAACCAGCCTGTATTCGACTGTATGCCTCTCAGAATTTTGATAGTAAACGCTTACAAACATGGGTTTTAGATGTCATATCCTGTATATCATGCATATGAAAAAAGAAAATCCATGAATGCTTTTTATAATATTTCTGTCCAAGATCACTTTCAACGGATGTTGTTTACATAGTACACGTTAAGTACAGAATGTTACTAAAGCGTGAATTAAATGACATTTTACTGTTTTGGTTTCCATTAAAGCCATCCTTAGCTTTATGCAACTTTTCATTATTGCCTGTAAATCATACTTTAATATGCAGTTTTGTGTGTCATAACGGCCCGTAAAATTAATGCTGTTTGCTTTACTTAGGCTTGAAAAAACTGCATTACTTTGTATCACTTGAAAGAAAAACAATTGTTAACTGTACATTTAGAACAGCACACGTGATTATGCTACTTAACAAAACTCATAACTAATTTAAACAAAGAAAACTGAGAGAAAATTTAAAAAAAAAAACAGATCTGTAGTGAAACTTTTCCTCCATATGCATGACCAAGGACAAAAAAAGAAAAATACAGTGATGTCATTTTTTACCTGTCCCATGAACTGGTGCACTTGTCTGCACAATACCCATCATGAGAGTGCTTCACCTATGAGTGACCTCCATCTGAGGTGCTGAACATTAGTGACTTCTGGAATAAACTCTTCCACTTTTTCTTTGACAGTCATTCTGCTAACCTGTTTTGTTTGGCAGTGTGTGCACACAGTAGTCTCGATTCCCCAACAAAAAGCTTTGCCTTTAGCTCAGCATTCTTATTCTGCAGACCCAACCCTGCATTTTCCCTCCTCAAAGATTTCTTTCCATTTAAGTCTGTGAGCCATAAGGCATTTAATCATGTGCTCTAACCTATTCCAGTTCTTTCCAAGAGGAAAAAAAAAAGTCACAGACTTCCTCTCAGCATTTGTAGACCAGAGCTCTAAAGACGGGGTTAGCTGGTGTCAGAAGACAGCAAAACATTTGTCTATTTTCCCTTAAGACTGCAGTTTGCATGCTCTGCAGAGTTTGCCAGCAGCACCTGCTGGATGATCACTTTATTCTTCTCCTAAGGGAACCTGTAAACCCAAAAGGTTGCCTTTTTTTTGATACGCGTTTCCTACAATCGAACATCTTTACATTTTATTTATGCTCCTCTTTTACAACATATAAAGCACAATGATCATAAATAGAAAAAAATTTGATCCACACGTATGACTGCCTTCATAAGGGAAGGCATCATCACACCATCACCCCAAATATTCAGGCATGCCAGCTACTGAATCATGCCTGAAATCCAACAGCATAGTTCCAAGAAACACCCCCCTCAAAAATAAGCTTTCCTCACTAAAAAGCAAGCCAAAGTGCACACATTATGTTATTAATAATTATCAATATTAGCAAAACCACAACTATAGACACATTAGAAATGGCTTACGAATAGTCAAGCAAGTGAAGTTTCTTCTATTTAAATTTCACAGCTTTATGCACTGACTATGGATTATTTCAAAGAGCAGAGATTAGGAATAGAACTAGAGTATATACCATCTGTAGTGACACTTGGTTCATGTACCATCGCTTATCCTAAAACAGGGTCTCTGTTGAAGCCTACTGAAACAGCAATGCAAATGAATGTAGATTCCAGAAAAGGAAACAAGTGAATAGCTACTGATGCGCACTATAAATGGGAAGGAACACCCCCATTTTCCAGACTGTTAGACATGACAGTTTATCTGGAGCAATGGCAAGGCATCAGGTGATTTCATAACCAATATAATGTGTTTGTTTAAATGCTCAGTAATAATGTTTCTCCAGGACAGCTTTGCTAAAGTCACTGTTTTTTTTTTTAATAACTGTCCACTGTTTATTAGGAAACATGAATAATCTTGTCATGCCTATACAGTAATACATTGCGCAGAGATTCTCATCACTGCTTATCTGTTTGGCACACAAGACTGCTTTATAAAGTCTTAAAATGAAATAAACAGCAACTTTACAATGCAAACTCTCTTCTGCTGTAAGCCAGCAGGGGGTAGGCAAGAGTCACAAAGTCAACAATTTCCTCCCTGAAGTCACGGTCTCAGTACCTGCCTTGTGAACTTCTGGGATCCCCTAAGCCTACTGTTAACCCAGTTCACCCAAAGAAGAACAGCAAGTAGTAAAAAATGTCATAGCATTGGATCTAGATACTCCTTCATATTTTAAATATAGTAGGTTTCAGCAGAATGGAAATGAATATCTTACAAAAAAACTACATAGCCACATTTCACGGTAAAGCAAATGTACAGTAAACTCAAAAGTATTAAAATGATATATATATCCTCAGTTTTAGCAGAGTTGTCAAAAATACTTCCAGGATTACCACTGTTGCTATGGAAACAAGAAAACACCACATGCGTCATCTGTTTAAGGAGACAGCATCCACTGGTCGGCATTTTACAATGTCTTTGAAAAGCAGAGAATTCATCCAACAAACTGATATCAAAGCAGCAATTCTCTGCTGACTGAATATCTCATACTCATATTTTTACCTCTCACAAAAAACATGCATGCATACACGGACTATACAATACATTACTTTATATAAATGGTCAGATAAGTAATTCCAAAGATTTTTTTATCCACCTTTACTGCAGATTCTGCTAAACGTATTTTTAAGACGGGTCTCTTTGATGTTTAAAGTAATGCAGTCTGACGAAGTACAAGTTTGCTTACCTTTTCCTGGACTTAATCATTTTCTACTCTTTTCTTACTAACACACACACACACACACACACACACACACACACACACACACACACACACACACACACACACACACACACACACACCTCCGCTTTACTGCTTTTTGAGTGTTATTATTTATCAAGCATTCCTACCTCCACATTCCCCATTAGTTCTGTGTACCAATCAACATCTTCTGAAGCTCATCCATGAAGTGTTCCTTAATTGTAGCTGCCACCCACACTGCATACCTGTCTCCTGATCTGCATGTAATGAGGACACCCTACCCCTGATGATGTCACACAACTAAATTAAAGCTGCACTCCTGAGGCTGAGCATCAGTATTCAAGAGGTTAACTCATTCCACTTTCAAAATCAGAGCAGCACAGCCCAGGAGATCCCATCCCCAAAGGGCACTTACCACTGCATGGGCTGATAAGCTAATATATTCTTTCTGCTGTATGATTTTGTTTCATCCTGTCCTCACACGCACTTCTATTTAGGCATTCTACAAAGATGAAAAATACATTTTCACTCTTTAAATCTCTATGCATGTATATGTGCGCCTGGGTAACTTTTGCTTTGCTTGACGCACCTTGCTGTTTTTTGGGGGAGGGGAGAATGAATACTGTACTGACTTCTGTTTACTGTGCTTTGAATGAAAGGAGGGAGAAAGGGGAAATAAAAAACAATGCAGTATATAATATTACTGTTCTATAATGCTCTACATTTTCCTGTGGTGTGTAATTTCATTTTTAAATATTTAGGTGAGTTGGATGAAGTCATAAACAGCAGCTTAACAAGAGCAAACTGCAGGACAGATGAAAGGCATCACTAGTTACGGAGGAGAGCGAGACAGAGACAGAAGGAGCAACAGAGACAAAAAGAGAGAGGAAGACAACAGGAGCAATAAAATGCATAAGGCAGGTGGTGGTGTACACTGCTGTGCAATGCTAGAAGCCTGGGAAAAATGAATCACCTGCATGCCACATTGGTAAAGTATGCAAATACTGCATACAGAGCAGACACGTGACTAAAATGCTAGGTTTATGATATGAAGATAACATGATGTAAGCTATTCAGAAAGGGCAGAGTAGGAAAGGAGGACATGACATGAAGACATGGAATGACAACACCAGATAATTGACTGCAAAAGAGGGGATCCTTGGTGAGCGTGTATGGAAAATACACCAGCAAACAAATGAAAGATGCTTGGTATAAATCTTGGCAGCACAATTAGTGAATGAGAACAGAGGAGGAGGAGAACCACAGGCATGGAAGATCTCTATACGGCAGATGTGAACTGATAAGTTCCCATATGTAGAATGAGGAGAGACAGCATAAACAGCTACAAGGCCTTTTCAAAGACAGTTTCAGGCAAACGTGAAGACTCTAGCAAGGAAGAAGAATGCCCTTGACATATTCTTCTACAGTGCAGATATGGTGACAGGGGTAGAGGTTAAATCTGCAGTACTGGGTCTGACACTCCTGCAGTACTGCTGAGAAGTGGCACTAAGAAAGATGTCTGGGAATAATGGACAGTAGAGGTCAGTCTTCTGAGAAACAAGAAAACAGTGATGCCACTGGAACTGATGCAAGGAAAAAGAAAGGAAGAACAAAAGAGAATGTCAAATAAATGCAATGAACAGAAAGAAGAGAAAAAAAGGGCATATGAGGAGGCCCAATACAAAAGGCTGAATGATAGGATAAGAAGAACAAAAGACAGGAATTGTGATCAGCAAGCCCCGAAAAGATGGTTTTAACATATGTGACAGATGAGCAAAATAATTTTTCAGAGACACTGAACAGCGCAATGCTAAATGGAAGGACATTCAACTACTGGAAACTATGCGGGTGGTTACATGATGTTAGATAACGAACAGAAAAAGTAAGTAAAGTGTAGGCCTGTTACCACTGCAGACTTTGTTATACTTAGATCCTTCCATTTCATTATCCTGTCTCAGCCTGATCACCTCTACAAAGTTTTTAACGACTCCTTATTTTGCTTACTGTATGTCCAGTGTAACAGCCAGTGCTTATTTTCATGAATTTTTTAGATAAAGCTGATGTTTGCTGTACCTAGTACCTGTAAAAATGTATTTCCATTAAAATTAATTACTGTACAGTGGTGGTGTGGAATGTTTGGAAACAAAATGCTCTGCTTTAATGTGTTTACTGACTCATAGGCTCATAGGATATACAGGGCAATCCAACCCGAAGCCATATGCACTTTACCTCCTTTTTCATGAAGGGTGAGGCCTATAATTCCTAGTGTAAATTTAAGGGTACTCATCCAGTTGTCAAAGTTATGAAGGAAGACAAAGAAGCACACAGCTTGACTTGCAAAGGGAGTCTTTTCCAGAGCAGGGGAAGATGGTGATGAACGTGTCCTCCTTCATGTTCTATGTATTTCCTGATGTAGGTTTAGATCTCTGTTGTAGTATTAGTTGCACTATCTGACTTAATTAGTAAAAGGAGAGCAAGGATCCCTGAGGGTGCACTAAGCGAGCCACAAATCTCTTCTTGGCAATCAATAAGACACAGACTACAATAGCAAGAGTTCCAAACTCTTCTGTCAACTAAAATGTTTAATGCCAGAGATGCTTCTGGTTGGGATCCTCTGCAGCCTTTAAAGTGTCTAGTTAGGTACATACCACCGTGTGCTATATTCTATAATGACTCTGATCAGGGATGGATACAGGGGAACAATGACTTTCTTGGATTTCAAAGAGAGGTCTTTGGCAATTAGTTGTGATTTATAGAAGGATTTTCTGACTCTAGAGATCGACAATTATCAAAGGTGAGGTGTCTAGACCTCTAGTCACTGTTTCACTTGATAACGGGGTACTGTCAATTATGTAGGTTGCAGTGATTTGCGGTTTCCTGAAGAGGACAGCACTGCAGTTTTTGGCATTTAGTTTCAGCCATTTTTCTATGCTTTAGGTGTTACGTTAGTTCTTTATGAAGGGTATTTGTATCATTGAGTATCATCACATTTAAATCCAGTTTGTAATCTTCAGCAAATTTAGTCAACCAAAGGTCATTATTAGTTTTGAGGTCAGAGGAACAAATGCCGAACAGAAGTAGACCAAGCACAAATCACTGGTGATGTTCACTCTATTAGAAGAGGTTTCTGCTACACGAACAATATACTTTCTGTCCTTAAGCAAATTGGTTCTCCATCTTATCACAAAGGGATCCATGTTTAAGGCTGACAGCTTATTTACAATTCCTTCATGTTGCATGGTCTTAAAATGAAACTTGAAAAAGGAAGCCGGCAAAACGATAAACCTCAGCAGATGCACCAATTCCAGACACAGTGATGCTGATAAACTGCAAGTTAAAATTTTATTTTATAGGTTCATAGGTTCATACTAGGCTATCTGCCCTAGGGCATTTATAAGCCTAACCAGAATGTGTTTGGCTTTCGCCACCCATTTTAGATTTATTTTGCTATGCCCTTTTTCGAGGTTAGTATACTGTGCCTCTGTCTAACAGTGACACAGAAGTGATACCCGGGGTAAACCTACGATCTCCCATCCACTCATCAAGATTCCTCTTGAAGAGAGTCAATGAGGGACTCTGCCTAACCTGGACTGGGATTTTATTCCAGAGTGAAGGGAGCCTCTGGGTTATGAATCTGTCCCTCCAGCATGTCCTATTTATTTCAGTGCTGAGGTTCAAGTCTCTCGAGCGTAGCTCGATGGGATTTGGATTTTCTGAGGTGCAGCATGTCCATTAATTCCGGGTTGGACATGGCTTTATACGCCAGGCACAGATCGCCTCTGAACAGGCGGTATGCCACTGAGTAGAACTGGAGTTTCTTTAACCGGGCAGCATATGGCATCTGTTTGAGCCCTTTGATCCTCTTGGTGAGGTACTTTTGGGGTCTTTCCAGTTGCTGCAGGTGTCTGGTAAGGTACATCCCAAAAAGGGCATTGTACTCAATTATGGGCCTGATGAGGGATGAGTAAAGAGGCATAATGACCTCCCCTGATCTAGATGTGAATCCCTTCATGATTAGATGGGCTATATAAAATGTTTTTCTAACCACTTTGGCCACGTGGTTGTCAAATGAGAGATTGTTATCAACTTGGGTCCCCAGGTCCCTAATTACTTCTTCTGAACTTAATGGATTACCAGCTATGTGGTAATTTGTGGGCACTTTGTTTTTTCCAAAGGGGATGACTATACACTTTTTGCATTTAGCTTGAGGCCATGGCTCTGGCACCAGTTGTCTGTTTCTATGAGGCCCTTTTGGAGGATGCTTGTGTCGGCTGGAGAGTCGATTATGGCGCCCAGTTTGCAGTCATCTGCGAACTTGGTCAGCCACAGTCCTTCCGTGTTGGCCTGTACCTCCGAGAAATATATACCAACAAGAGAGGTCCCAGGACTGAGCCTTGTGGGACACCACTTGTAACTGGTTTAGAGTCTGACATGGCTCCAGCAATTCTAACCATGTGGGTTCTGTCCTTGAGCCAGTTTGCAATCCATCTAGTGACATAGGGGTTTATATTTAAGCTGGTGAGCTTATCTATAATGCCCGAGTGGGGTATTGTATCGAAGGCTTTTGCGAGGTCCAGATAGGCTGTGTGGACCACCTTCCCTCGTCAATGGCCTTGGTGACTGTTTCAAAGAAATCAACCAGGTTTAAGAGGCAGGATCTGCCCTTAACAAAGCCGAACTGGGTAGGATCCAGTGTTTGTAGGTCCCCAATATCTTTATTTATGAGGTCCATGATGATCCTTTCCATAGCTTTGCAGACCAAGCTAGTCAGGCTTATGGGGCGATAGTTTCCAGGATCCGTTGAGGCACCACCTTTATGGACAGGGACCACTGTTGCTGTACGCCACTCTTTGGGCACATATCCTGTAGTAAAGGCTGAGATTGAACAGTAGTTTTATGTTTAGGTTTAGCTCTTCTTGGAATTCATGTAGGATGCAGCCCGGGACACCATCTGGTCCCATTGATGCTGTATTTTTTGCTTTGGAGAGGGCAGCTCTTACCTGAGCATCTGAGATGTCAGGGGGGCAGCACTCTGCTGGGATAGATATTTGCCCTTTTGGGGGGGAGAAGTTTGCGCTGAACCTGTCAGCTAGGATGTTGGCAATGTTGTGGGTTCGGTGTATTTTTTGTCATTTTGGACTAATTCTGAGCATATCTGGGAATTACCACCCAGGTTCCTAACATAACTAAAGAAAGCCTTGGGATCATCCTTAGTGTCCTGTGCAATTTTTCTCTCGAAGCTGGACTTAGACAATTTTATGTGTGCCCGTAGTTTTTTGCTAATACTGATCAGTGATGCCTTCCCTTTTTGGGATTTTGCTCTATCATTTAGTAGCTTCCTCCTTCTATTGTATAGTTTGTTTATGGCTGGGGTCCACCAGACAGGACGTCTGCCTTTGGAGGATTGGGTCTTGGTTTTATTTGGGATCGCATGATCCATGCATTCCTGAAGGTGTTCATAGAATGCGTTTATAAAGGATTCTGTGGTCTGGGCCGTATTTTCCACAGGTCCCGGGGGTTTGAAGGATTCCACCTCAGTTTTGAGGAGTGTGAAATTTGCTTTAGAGAAGTTTTTCACTGTAGTTTTCTGGGCAGGGGGTGGGGTCGGGAATGTGAATATCCAGTGATATTAGTTTATGGTCTGATCTTACCAGTGAGGGATACACTTCTAGTCTGGAGCATAGAGTCCCCATGTTGGTGATGATCAGGTCCAGTATGTTTTCCCCTCTTGTGGGAGTGGTAACAAGTTGTTCCATAGCATTTGAGTTTATAAATTCTAGGAACCTTTGGGCTAGGGTGTTGGAGCTAGAGTAATGCTCCCAGTCTATGTTTGGGTAGTTGAAGTTGCCCAATATAATGGTGTTTGGAGAGACCTTCATATTTTCCAGTGTTCTCAGGAAGGCCGAGTGGGGTTCCTGGGTTTGGGAGGGTGGTCTGTAGCAGGCTATAAACTGGAAGGCAGTTTTACCCACTGTTAGTTGCACATGGATAGTCTCTGATGCTTCGTGCTTTGCCACCAACCTGGAGGTGTGGGTATCTTTGATGAATATCGATACTCCCCTCCTTTTGTGGTTCGGTCCAAGTTTTGGGGCCGAAAAGCATGGTATGAGGTATAACCTGGTAGTGCTAGGGTGCTCTCGGAAGCCCTGAACCAGGTTTCTGTTACTGCACAGATATCGATGTTCTCCATGCTAAGGAGAGTTTCGAGTGCGTGCATCTTGAGGTTTAGACTTCTGGCATTGAGTAGCATTACTCTTAGTTTCTTATCCCTTGTGATACCCATGGAGGTGGGTTTGTCTTTTGAGCCTTGCTTAAAAAGGCACTATGGGGTAGCAAGAGCCTTTGCCAATATCTGAAAGCCCAGGGTGACAGGTGCAAGCCGTCCCTAGCGAAGCATCGTGGCTTGTCGAGCATATCATCCCAAGTTGACAGGCATTGGATCCCCTTTGAATGACACCAGTACTTAAGCCAATTGTTGAAATTGATCATTTTGTCTTCATATTGTGGCATCATTCTTGGTGAGGGTAAGATGCTACTCAAGGTCAGGGTCATACCGGCCTGGGCTACATGCTCAGAGAGCTCCTTTATGTCTCTTTTCATGTAGTCCAGGGAGGTACATCTCAGGTCATTCACACCAGCATGGACAATGACTGAGTCATATTTGTACTTGCCTTGGAGTGACCTGAGTGCTTGTGTTATGTGGCGGATCCTAGCACCCGACAGGCTGCTCACCGTGACCCTCTCCTTGTTCAGTTTGGTGAGCGGGACATCAGTGTGCCTGACGATATAGTCACCTATTACAAGTGTATCAGGTGTGTTGTTTAGTCTTAAGGGCTGTGACTGTTTGGCACACTGGCTTTGTGAGATATGTGTTGCACGTGTTTTGTTTTGGGGTAGTGGCTGCTTGGGTGTCTGCTTTGGAGGTCTCTGCTGCTTCGGCAGATCTTTATTTAGAGCCTCCGAGTATGTTTTTGTGTGATTATGTGTTTGGTTTGCTGTTGTGGTAGGTCTATGTGAGACTGGAATTGTAGTGAGTGTGGTTTCCTTCTCCTCCTGACTGGTTATGCCAGTACTGAGTTGAGAGAGCTTAGCCTCCAGTTTGGCTATATGGTTGCATCTCTCACATGTGTTGGAATTTGTTGGGAGGAGGAGAGGGTTGTCTGTGTACATGAGGCAGTTGTAACATTGCCTCAAGATTCCCAGATTCACCAGCTGGACCGGAGAGGAGATTGACAACTGACCTTTGGACATGCTAGAATAATATTGGGAATTGAATAATAATTGAAAACCAGGGCCAGTGGGGAGTGAGGGTGTAGTGCTTTTAATTTTTAGTGCTGACTTATATAATTGCTTTAGTGAGCAAGTGCCAGGTAACTTAAGTGCAATGTGTTACAGGTAACCTAAATGCAAAAACAAACAGTAACTTTCTTTCAAGTGAAACAAGGAAATAAGTACAGTAAGCAATGCAGATATCACTAGTGATCCAGAGAAGTGCTGAGAAGCCGCATATTAGGTGGAATTAGCGTTCCAGGGAAATAAGCAAACAAACAACAAGCATATAAACAAAGCTAGATTCAGCAGGCCTGGATCTAGTCTATGCTACAGCAAACAAGGTGTACCAATTTCAGTAAGATACAGTTCAAATATTCAGGCACTATAAACCTTTAACCAGAAATTCCCAGCTCAGAAGGGCAGAGTCCAGCCTCTTCTCCCACAAGAGTGCAGACCACAAACCTTCTTAATGTAAAATAACTGGCCTGAAGCCCAAGTGCTTAAACCAGAACTAATACACTTTATGAATAACAGACACTGGGCTCTCAATCAGCAGTTCCCAACTTAGAAGGATGAAAGCTACCTGTCCTGCCACCACAGTGCATGCCACAAACCTTCCTAATGTAAAACAACTGGTCTGAAGCCCAAGTGCTTAATCCAAAAGACTTAGAATGATAGCTGCACTTTAATCAAGTTACTACCAAGCAGTAATAAATACAATTGAATACTTTAGAGAATGCCTGGATTAGTGCTCAAGTTACACAAACAAAGCTAGATCCAGCAGGCCCAAATCCAGTCTATGCCACAGCAAACAAGGCGCACCAACTTCAGTAAGAAGCAGTTCAGATATGCATGCACTATAAGCCTTCAACCAGAAATTCCCAGCTCAGAAGGGCAGAGTCCAGCCTCTCCTCCCACAAGAGTGCAGACCACGAACCCTCTTAATGTAAAATAACTGGCCTGAAAGCCCAAGTGCTTAAACCAGAATTAATACACTTTTAGAATAACAGACACCGAGCCCTCAATCAGCAGTTCCCAACCTAGAAGGATGTAAGCTACCTGTTCTGCCACTACAGTGCAGACCACAAACCCTCTCAGTGCAAAACAACTGGTCCGAAGCCCAAGTGTTTAAACCAAAAGGCTTAGAATGAGTTACACCAAGCAGTAATAAATACAATTGAGTACTTTTAAGATGATGCAAAAGTAAAAAAAAGTAGGTAGAAACACAAGTACAGTAAAAGCAGATGACATTTTTTTTTTTTTTTTTTCAAGCTCAACAATAATAGGCTTTTCGTCAGTGTCCCACACCAACTTCATCAGAAAAACAAACACCACATTCCAGCTTACACCTTAATAAAAAGCTCATAAATCACATGATTACTTAGCAATTAAACCAATACATTCACTACAAAAGTATGGATATTCCTTTTACTGCTTGTTCAGTAAGGCTGAGTCCTCAGGGAAGGGTTTGAGCAGGTGTTGTGAATAATAATTATGGGCAGCATGGGTTTACAGATCAAACTTGCTAAGACTGATAGGACTGTATTTTTCAGAGTCAGTTGTGGGAACCACACTTGTAGAAAGACATCACTACAGAAGCACTTTAGGATTCAGAAACAGCCTGTAGTTAGGCTTAAGATGGGCAGTTTAAACAGGAATTCTATTACTGCATGTCTGACAATATTTATTAGGCAGGCCTGTATGTTATCAATACCCATAAAGGAAGTTTTTCTTCCCTGTGAAAGTTGTTTTTGTTTGTCTTTCGGCTTTTCCCGGTAAGAGGTCACCACAGCGGAACTCCGATCCACTAATGATTGGCAGTAGAGTTTTTACGAAATGCCGAGGGGTCAGCTCAACGCTCACCCTTCAACTAAGGCACACCCATTTACGCACACATGTCTTTCGAACGCTACCCAACCGCGGGGAGGACATGCAGACTCCACAAAGAAGGCACTCCCAAGCCCAGCCGAGAATCGAACACCTTTAGAATATGTTCCTTTGAAATGGTAGGGGGTGGGAACAAATCCATGATGACTGGATTTGGGAAGATGGTTTCAGGGCAGAAACTGACAGCAAATGTGCCTGCCATACAGTCATTTGGGTTAGAATAGGATGCCCCATTTTTTAACAAGTTCAGAACAATGTTCAAAAAATATTTCTCAGTTTACTAATGTAGTTGAAAAGGGACTTTTATTTATTCTTTGCTTCGTATGCTAGCCTAGGTTCATGGGATAGTTTTTATAATGGCCTTCTTTCTTGATGACGTTTTTTATACTGTTCTCATGCTGGGGTATTCTAGACATACTTGGTGTTTTAAGGAATTTCTTCCTTTTGTTATAACATTTGTTGATATCAACTGATCACCAGGGCAGTTTGTTTTTGAATTTTCCACTGTATCTAGTTCAGGCTGAGAGTGAGAATAAAGGGTACGAGCTGGTAGTCTGACTTGTTCACTGAGGGACAGACCAAGGGAATGGAAAAGGCATAGGCTGTGTTAGTGAGAATGAGGTCATGAATGCTCTTAACCAGAATGGGTTTGAGAATATTTTGTTCCAGTTAGTTTTTTTTTACCCAATCCAAAGACTGTTGGGCATAGCCTACATTGGACTTGTAGGTGCGTCATTCTATAGAAGGGTACATGTAGTCACTAAGGACTACTTAACTGAATTATTGGGATATCTTAAAGGAATGCCATGAATTTTGCATGGTTCTTTGGGGTCATGGGGGTTATAAGTGGAAGTTCGTTATGCATAGAGTAAACTGGAGTTTTAAAAACTCATTGATGTCCCTAGGTACCAGTCAGGAAGGGATACAGTCACAGACAAACACTGAAGCTCCACCATAGTTTCCAATGTGTCTGTAGGTACTGTAGGCAAAATCAAGACACTGAGGAGGTGCTCTCCTTCCATTTGAACTATGTCTCAGTAACTAAACATACATGGACGCATTACAGATGCACAGGCGACTCCAGATCAAGCACTTTGTTAAAACTCCTGGCACTGAGAAGAACCACCTTGATGTTTGTCCAATTTGACAATATATTTATAATAATAAAAATACATTATACTATGTTATGTGAGCAAACAGTAAAGATGGCAGTTTTGCAACTGTACTAATGAGGAATTATCTCACACTTGATAATATGTTAAATTCAAAAATAGTACTATGAAAAGTTTGCATACAATAGGGAGATGATATTCACTATATACTGGATATCAGAGTTTGTAGTTGATTGCACTGCACCAAAATACACCTTAAGACTGCAAAGACAGAGTTACAATAAAACAGTAGAGGAAATCATTTCATCACCAAACATTCCTCATGTAAATGACCTACCTAAAGTATCTAACAGAATTAAAATAATAATAATTTCTTTAATGTGCTTTTGATAAACACAATATAACTTATGCACATAAAATATTGTAAGACCTATTAGATTACAAAAAAAGAAATAAATTACACACAAAGAGCCCCCAAACCCATTGCCTGCATTCCCAAAGTATCTGGGTTAGCCCCACTACGATAAAATAAGTTCTATTAGAATAAAAGAAAAAAAAATAATCTACAAACAGCCCCATATCCCAGTCATTTCATCCATAAACAGCCACTGTACTCATTACCTATATTCTTAAAGTATCTGGTTTGACCCAGCCAAGATAAAAAAATATATAGTGAAAGTCCTATTAGATAAAAAAATAATAATTTTTATCCACAAACAGCCACATAGCAAAATTATTTCATCTGCAAACTGCCCCCATACCCACTGCCTAACTTTTCAAAGTATTTAGTTTGAATCTGCCAGGATAAAAATATAGTGTTAATCCTATTAAATTAAAAAAATAATTTCATCCACAACAGTACCCATACATAAATTATCTAGTTTGACCGTGGTGGTAAGACATTAGATAAAAAAAATGCCCTTCATAAATTCATCCACAAACATTCTGCTTACCTACTGCTAGTGCCTACCTCCAAAAGTATCTGGTTTGACCTCGCTAAGAAAAGAAATAGTATAAGAACTATTAGATTTATTTAAAAAAAAATCACAATTTACCCACAGTCTCTGCTGTCTACTCAAATAGAATATCTGCTAATTAAAAAGCAAATTGGTAATCAACATTACATGTTTATTTAATTCTGCTGAGGAGTACCTACATAAAAAAATAGCTGCAGACTGCAACAAGAAAAGAAACTAGCTGACTTGCTTACAAAATGCAATTACAATAAATTCTGTGTTACTACTATCCTCAGTTGCTATTCTGATCATGAAACTTATTAAAAAAAAAAGAGACATTCTCACGGTCTCAAATTAAATGCAAGCGGGAAGGGCATTTGATTCCTGAATGTTCCCCTATCTCACTTATGTCAGCAGCCATGTCCTGTACACATTCAAGCTGCAATCATGTGACAAGCTGTTGCACCTAAAAGCTGAGTCACCCAAGTAAACCTATGGAGTTAAAATCACAATGAATACTAGACATTTTTTGATGTATGCCCAGATTCCATCCTGCTTTTAGAAACAGCCTTTTTTTTTAATAATCTATTTTAGTACCACTAAACTCAACCGGTGTGCATGCACATTCCAGTTTGGTAGGCAAGAGAATGCAGCTGCTGTTACATAGTATAACAGGAAAGAAGGATGTTTGAAAATGTTGGTTCTCAAATTTTACAAATACACGTCTACTATGCTCGAATTCCATGGGCAATACTTTTTCATGGACCTGAGGAGACTCAGCTCTACAGCCTACTATGCTAGTTTACATCTTTAGCCATAATGTATATTTAAGTCAAAACCACATTTGTAATTCTGCACAGAACAGAGGCAAGATGGCAGTGAACACTTTCAATTCATCATGTATGTTTATTCCACTTGATCATCTGACATATTTGGATAAACACCAGTGCTTTGTGTTGTATGACTTCACATGGTTTTATCTCTGAGTACTGGTGTGCTTTTTAGGGTTTACTGTTACTAAAGTAGTGTAAGGTATCCAGAGTATGTTATAATAATATGGGGTATCATTATCACATTGCAGCCTTTTGTAAGTATGCAATATTCTTGAACTGTTATAAAGGTACTTCTTCTCTGACTACAATCTAACTCCTGATCTACCTGCTGTTTTCTCACTGCATAGCTTATTCTGCTGATGTGCAAGCATGATGATTTTTATAATTTTGGGGGCATTTATTCAACAATTAATGGACCTGTTCAATGTATTTTATGTGAAATGCCTTCATTAGTTTTTGTAGTCATGGATACCCTGGCTCAATTTCACTCTTAATCCAAAACACGACAAACGCTGAGAAAATATCACCTTTATGTTCAGTAAAGCTTTCGGGTTACAAGCCCTTTTTCAATACTAATACAGGTTTCATTAAAAAAACATACATTTAAATAGGAGCCAAAACTATCACATGACTTGCAGCCTAAATCATGTGACAAACATAATACATAAAACTTCATACTATTAAAAATTTCAAAAACAATTCTTTGATACAAATATCATACATCCAACATATATCCTAACTACATTTTCATAAACTAAATTAATTTAATTTAATTCAATTTATTTCGCTGTATTTTAGTTAAAATAGGTTTCAATGTGATGGCAGAATTTAAACCTGGTGGATAATTAGCTGCCAATCTTAATATCCACTCATATTCCTTTGTTTCTAAAAGGTTATTAGTATCACCCCCCCTACATGATACATAAACCATATCAATAACTCTAAATTTAAATTTATGGTCAGAATTATGTGTAATTATATGTTTATACAAGCAAGGGAGCCCGCAGGATTTTTTGCAGGGGGGTGCAAACCCAGAGCCCCACCCACATAGCTCACCCCGCCCCCTGCCAACACAGCCCCGCCCAAGTCCACCCACCCAAGCCCCGCCCACACAGCCATTCCAGTGTCCCATTACTTGGCTATTTCTCCCCATTTACTGTAGACACTGTTCAAATCTGTGTGCATACTGTTTTATGCTTTAGTTCTACAATGATTACAGGCAGTTGGATTTAATTTACAACTTTTATTTCAAACATTATAGCCCAAACACTGAGACATTTACTAAACCTAAACAAAGCAATAGTCTTACAATGAAAACAGACTTGGCATTAAAGCTTCTCTACTTTTGAAACTCACATTCAATGAAACAGCATTGAAACCCACATTCAAAGAAAATGCATCTGGCCAGTGGCAGGTTATTTACCTTTGAACTGTTTTCAAGCAATAGGCTCCTTGCACACCGTTAGGGCCATGCAAAAGTTATTAGATTTACCTGATTGAATTATATCCCTTGTATTATACAGCAGCACTTGTTTGAGTGACTCTGCTGAAGTAAAAGTAATCTGAATAATTCCACATTAAAGATATCTGAAACTAATGAAGATGTTGTTGCTGTATATTTCAGTGTTTCATTTACAAATTCAGTGCCCTTTGCCATCAAAGAATAAATTGCCTATGTTAAATTAAAAAAAATGGTAAGCTGGTATATTGCAATAGAAAATGGATGACAAGCTGAAAAACAGGTTCATAGTTATTAGGCATCTCATCCAAAGGAGGACATCCTGAGGACTGCAGCATACAAATGTATATGCTGTAGGAATAGAACCTCAAGCCTTTACATTAAGATGCAAGTATTCTACTTGTGGTGCTACTAACATAGCTTTAAAACGTTATACCACAATAGAGATACCATTTGATAAACAAAACAGTTGCACATTGTAAATAGACTTGGCATGAGCAGCAGTGGACTTAGCTTCCCTTAAAACTCACAGTTCCTTGAAAATGCACTTGAAAATTCCACCTGTTAACTCTAACTTGGGCATTTCACTTTCTCACAAACATACCACACCCTCAAGGCCTCAACCTTAGTGCAAGAAATCTGGACAAAGCCTAAAATAAATAGGGACAGATTATAAATATGGCTCTCAGAAACTTAGAAAATTACAAGAGTAACAGGATTTGTGTTGGTATGCATTTTTCTAAATGACATCTAAAACTGAAATGCCTCATTTAGCAACTTCAATCCTTTTAGGAGGAATATGGGGCAAAAATCTGGACAGCTGAGGGGTATGCTACCTCCCTCTAATACACACACCAAATAATTCTGGTCAGACAAATTAGTTCTGGGAAGGTTGCACTGAACGGCACCGTGCTTGAGCTGAAGTGGGTGAAATCCTGGTAGCCAGTGATAACTGATCTCAGCATTGTGGAGCATTAAAGCATTTTAGCAGAGCATTGTTTCATCACTACCTATTGTGTTTGCACATAAGCTTTAAATAAGGTAGCAATGCTTATTTACCATATACCATTAAAGCCACCCTGACCCAACTACAACTGTACTAACACACAGACACTGCTATAAGACACTGGTCTGCAATAAAATGTAATGAACTTCTGAAAATACTGTAATCCTGTCCTTTTATTACAATGAATATAAAATACTTCAAATAAGGTAAAAAGCTCATAATCTTAGACCGACAAAACTACTTTTCCACACTTCAAAATAATAAAATCAAACCCTCAGAAATTTTGGAAAGGTATCTCTACTCTACTTAACCCCAGCAAACCAGATACCCCTACCCCAGACCCAAACGCCCCTGACCAAGACTTGGCTACCCAATTTAACTCTTTTCATTGAATCCATTTCCAAATTAACGCCATCTTTCTAAGACCACTACACTGCTACTACTTCCTCATTCCCATCTACTAACTCCCATCCCTCCACTCCTCCTACTACTTCATCAGCTTCATCTGCCCCTAATTCTCCCTCTTCACACTCCTTTTTTCTCTCATTTAAACCTATACCCAACTTCTACTATAAAGAAATTCCTTATGAAACTGAAGCCATGCACCAATGCTCCTGATAACATCCCTTCTTACTTTCTTGGCAAAGCTGCTGAAGCAATCGCTACCCTATTAGCATTTTAATCAACTGCTCTATCCAAGAATGTATAGTACCCCAAGTCTGGAAAAGGGCCTTTATCATACCTCTACATAAAAGGTGGCAACAACAACAATGTTACTAATTTCTGCCCCATCGCTATTCTGTCCCCCATCTCTAAACTCCTAGAAAAGTGTATCCAACTACAACTCCTTCCACATCTCTTAGATAATCACCTACTAACTCCCACACATGGAGTCAGACAACATCATAGCATTATGACCGCCCTCCTCTCCTTCCTTGAAACTGTAAATAAAGCCCGACTCTGGCCAAATTGTTTCTACCCTACTACTCGACCTCCAAGGCCTTTGACACACTCTCACAGCCTGCTACTAACTAAACTTTACCCATCTCCCTCCTCCTTGGAACTGGTTCTCCAGCTACTTATCTAACAGATCTCAAGCAGTCAAATGGAAAAAGGCCACCTCCTCATTTCTAAATACTCCTACTGGGGTACCCCAGGGCTCTATACGAGTCCCCTTCTCTTAAATATATTTATAAATGATTTCCATAACTCTATCCCATTCTCAGACATCATCCAATATGCCGATGATTCTGCTATTATCTGCTGCCACCTCTATCCCTCACTCCTAAAACTGACTCAAGATGCTTTTACAACAACTGAGCAATGGATGAAAATGAATCACCTAGCACTCAATGCCTCTAAAACCAAATTAATGTTATTCATCCCCTCTAAGGCAACTTCTTTCAATATAAACACATTCCACATCTCTAGACAAAATAATCTACCCCTGGAACTGGTGTCAGAGACCAAGTTACTTGGGGTCCAAATTGATACCAGCTCAAATTCAACTCCCACCTACAGTTAAATATCAAGAAAACCCGGTATGCTTCACCGACAAAATCATTACCTTACACCTGCTACCAAAATCACCCTCTACCTCATTTCTTATCCCCTCCCTTCTCTATGGAGCTCCACTCCTAACTAATCTACAGACCTCAACACAACTTTCCTCTTGCTACAACAAAATTGCCAAGTTCGCTACCAACCACAAGTCCTCCACCCACCACTGTTCCTCTCTCCAAAAACTAAAATGGCTAGAGCTACCCAGTTCTCACATATACTCAACTAAATCTTGCACATAAGCTCATTTTCAACCCCCTTTGTCCCTCCCTTTCATCAGCCTTTAAAATGCACCTTCCTGCAAGAGTATCAAGATCCAACAATCAAAATCTATTAGAAGTATATAAACCAACTAGTCCCCAGGCAATTTCAGTGCTTTTGTGCTAAATTTCCCTTTAGTCTGTATTACCTATTAATTTCATCACTAGATTGTACTCGCTCTAGTTGTATTATTTTCAAATTGTTATTTCTTGTATGATTAACTTCTGTGTAATTGTATAATTTGTATATCTATTAATAACCTACTTAGTTTTGAGCTTTTCTCCCAGGACTCCATTGAAAACGGGTTCATTTGGCCCAATGGACTATCCTGGCAAACCAACTGCAAATAAAATAAATAAAACTGTCATATGCATTTCAATACCCAAGGCTTATACATTATCTAGTCATGTAAATATTCTCTGCATGGCAACAACGAAAAGGCTTTCAATGCTGGTAATTCTTTAACAATATACTCACTAAAGCTTACTTGCATCTTACAATATCCGACAAGCTTACTAAAGCTTACTTGCATCTTACAATCTCCGACAAGCTTACCTGATGTTCATTAAACCATGGCTACTTAAACAGAGCAACAGGGCACTGTGACAGCATACAGTTCCAGAATAAGAAGCATAAATCAACAGTACAAAAATCTGATAGAAAACCAGAACATTTTGCAAAATCAAGGACAGATGAAAAGCCACGGTCGTATTTGTGATCTACTTTGGATGGGGGAATACTCTGCACATTTACACTGCATAACTGCTTCTTGCCTTCCATGGACACATCCAGAGCCACTACAATGGGGAGAGTGGGGTGCAATAAGTATGTCACAATTTGAAATGTCTCTGGCTGACAGTGATGGCTGACACTCATGCCTCTCAACTTCAGAGCAAGAAATCTGGACAAAGCCATACATAGAACTAGAAGTGTGACAAGCCTAAAAATAAGGCCAATTTTAAATATTGCTCTTATAACTTAAATAGAACAGGTAGATCTTGCATTAGTACAAGTTTTCTGAAGGGTATGAAATCTGAAACTCAAATGTCTGCCATTATTTTCTAACTTCAATCTTTAATGACTTGCCACTAATTTGCCAGAAAAACACAATTTTATGAAAACGGACCAAAATGTGATGCAAAATACCTGTCAAAAAGGGACACCTTTTAATATTAACAGTTAACTTGAAGCAGCTAACAAAATAAGAGCATCCACATGCATTTCTGAAATAGAGGTAATCTATAAGTGATCATTACAGTTATATATAATTGTAAACCCTCCACATTTTCTTCCAAAATTGCCATTTTGGAGGAGGGATTATTAGGGAGAGCAACATTTTGAGCCAGAATTGGGGACAATTGAGATGTTTGGATATTCCTAATCTACAAAGTGATTTGCACGTACCTCTCAACCTCTTAATGCAGGAAATCTGAACAAGGCCAAATATATTGGGGAACATACAAACACTACTAAAAATTGCTCTTGTATAAACGTAAAGACAGTCTTGCATTAGCATGCATGCATTTTTCTGAAGGTTATGACATCTGAAACTCAATGTCTGTCATTTAATGGCTTCATTCCTAAATAATTTGCTAGAAAATCACAAATTTGAGAACAAACCAAAATAAGCAGCAAATATCTATTCATTCTGCAAAGATATGGACAACTGAGAGGTATAGTTCAACCGGGCTGTCTGAGCTTGCTACCCTCACAAAATCATGGTCAAATGGAGCCTCCCCCCTGCAGCCATTCCAATGTCCCATTTATCATAAACACTAATGTGCATACTGCTTTACTTCTGCGATGATTTAGGATTTCATTTGAAAGTTTTATTTTGCATTTTACAGCACAAACCCTAATACATATCTGTTAAAGCAATGCAGTCTCACAATGAAAATAGACCAACATTAAAACTTCTCTGCTCTTGAAACTCACATGCATTGAAACAGCACTGAAACCCACTTTACATTTTGCCAATGGTAAATATTAACTCTGGGCTGTCTACAAAATCATAGGCCCCTCGAACATAACATACACATGCTCTTCGATACACCTGCCTGACTGTATTACATTATATTCCTTGTACAATACAGTACAGTTGTTAGAGGGCATTTTAAATTTATTGTTTTGAACATTTTTCCAGTAAACAATGAAACAAAAAGCATCCACTAATGACAAAACTGCCCAATTCAGAACATTTCCATCATAAAAGTCTACTCAAGTCCACCAGTATCAGTAAAAAATATACACAATCTCTGAAGTAGTAAACTCCACATTGAAAAAATTTGTAACTAATAAAGAGGTTGAAAGTGCCTGTTACTCTTGAAGAATAAATTGCTTTTGTTGCATGCAATAAAAAAATGAAAAGCTAGTAATACCGCAATAGGGAATGGATAGCAAACTGTTAACAGGTTCATAGTTACTAGGTATCTTTGCCAAAAGACTGCAGCATCCACCCCCTTTACAACACAATACAGAATCAGCAATGCATTTACCTACTGTGGGAGTAGAACCCACAGCCTTCAGCATCTAAAGCAAGTACATTATCTGTTGTGCTATTAATGCGAGCAGACTAAACACAAGCAGCACTAAACTTTTGCTCCCCTGCAGCTCTCAGCTCCTTGTAAAATCTACTCCGACACCCAGCTGTATCTCTGAACTTTTAAGCACAAGAAATCTGGAAAAAGCCAAAATTTATTGGGGACAAAAGGCCAAAACCAGGGACACATTTTAAACATTGCTTGTATAATGTTTGAAAGTTGCTAGAATAAAATGCTGCGTTACCACCATACATTTCACTGCCACGCCTTGAACCCAGGGACCCGTGCAAAACAGTCAGAGCAACATACCACTACGCCATATAAACTGTTTTGTGAAAGAGGAAGACTGAAACTTAAATAGCTACCATTTAGTGAATTCAGTTCTCACCATAGCACAGCTGTCAGCCTCTTAGCACAAAAGACCTGAACAAAGCCAATAATGGGTGACTACTACAACCACCAAACATTCAGTGAATTCAGTTCTCACCATAGCTCTCAACCTCTTAGCAAATAACACCCGGACAAAGCCAGTAATGGGAGAATATAGCCCCCAAACATATTCAGTGAAATCAGTTCTTACCATAGCTCTCAACATTAGCAAAAAACCTGGACGAAGCCAATAAATACCTGAACAAAGCCAATACTGGGTGAATACAGCCCTCAAACATATTCAGTGAATTCAGTTCTTACCATAACTCTCAACCCTAGCACAAAACCTGGACGAAGCCAATAATGGGGGGGGGGGGGAGATACAGTCCCAAACACAGGGATACATTTAAAATATCCATCTTGTACACTTAGAAAATTGCTAGAATAAAAGCTTTTGTTAACATACACTTTCTGAAGAATATGAAGTCTGACAAGTGTGTCCATTTTTTTTTAACTTTTGTTAACCAGGAAAGTCTGACTTTGAAAAAAAAAAAAAAAAAGCTAAGTTTTAGCAGAGGCCCAGGGAGAAACACTCCAGACAGCCAAGAATAAAACCAGAGAACATGTAGCTGTCAGGCAACAAGGACACAAATGCAGAAGCCACAGATTTTATGAGGAACAGAAAAAGTATGAGGGAAAATCCTGCAACATTTTCACAAATGGTGGTGGGTAGGGAATTCAGGCTCTTGCCACTTGGGCCCAAGGTACAGGGTTCAAGCCTTATTCACTACCCACCACCATGTACACCTGGGGCATTTTACACACACACACACACACACACACACACACACACACACACACACACACACACACACACACACACACACACACACACACACACACACACACACACACACACACCAAAATCGTTCGTTTCCACACACACACCAAAATCGTTCGTTTCCACACACACACCAAAATCGTTCGTTTCCACACACACACCAAAATCGTTCGTTTCCACACACACACCAAAATCGTTCGTTTCCACACACACACCAAAATCGTTCGTTTCCACACACACACCAAAATCGTTCGTTTCCACACACACACCAAAATCATTCGTTTCCACACACACCAAAATCGTTCGTTTCCACACACACCAAAATCGTTCGTTTCCACACACACCAAAATCGTTCGTTTCCACACACACACCAAAATCGTTCGTTTCCACACACATACCAAAATCGTTCGTTTCCACACACACTACCTGAAAGTGCCCCATCTTCCTTCCGAAGTGTCAGGTCCCACTCCCATCTTCTCTCGTCAGGTCCCGGCCGCTCCCATCTTCTCTCTTTCTGAGTGCTGCAGCTTGCTAGGTCCCGCCTGTGTGAGTTCCCGCTCACAAACCTTAAACTGACAACGATGATGTCAGCACGCCTGCGACTGGACTCCTTCTTAAAGGAGAATGTGCGTAAAAAAAAAAAAAAAAACTTTTTGTTTTTAATTATCTAGCCGCAGCCGATTCCAGGGGGGTGCAAGTGCACCCCCTTGCACCTGCCTGCGGGCGCCCTTGTATACAAGGTGTTCCTATCAATTGCCCTTCTTATTTCAGACTTGTGCTCGATAATACGTTCTTTCAATTTCCTAGTGGTTTTACCCACAAAGAAAGAGGAACATGAAGTACATGTTGCCAAATATACCACACTACTACTAACGCAGGTAGCCACTATATTAAATGTATACTCCCTATGCGTTATGGGGTGTGTAAAAACATTACTATCATTACTGTCCATAATGTCTGCACAACAACTACAATTCAAACATCTAAATGTACCCTGCTTAGAAAGACTATGCTGAATATTCTTATCTTTAAAATCTTTACAGCATAATCTACTCTTTAATGTTCTCATATTTTTATATGAAAAAAACGGCCTAGTGCCTAAAATAACCTTAACTTCCTCAGAAGCCATTAGTACTACCCAATATTTTTGAATAATTCTTTTAACTAAGTGCGTCATGGTATTATACGATGTAACATATCTGATTTTATCTACCTTCATGTCACACCTAGCAGAATCAATTGCTAGTTCTTCGGATAAAAAAAATGTGGGTTTTAACTTTGTCTATCTACTATAGTTTCAGCTTTAATAGCCTCCAGAATTTCCATATTATAGCCACTAGATATAAATTCATCCAGTGTTTCATCTAATTGTGACAAAAAATATGTATCCTCAGTATTTACTTTACTAATTCTACCAAATTGTGACCTCACTATGCCTTTAAAGATATGGGGTGCATGCATACTGGTATTATGTATATATCTACATGCATGGACATCTTTTTTATGTACAGTAGTATAAATACTATTAACTTGTCTACCTACTTTCAAGTCCAAAAAACTTATAGAACTGTTACAATATTCCATCTTAAAGTTTAAAAAATCTGTGGAATCATTTAAAAACTGCACATATCCATTTAATTCAGCAATGGATCCTCCTCATATTAAAAAACAATCGTCCACAAATCGTTGGTAAAACAAAACTTTCTCACTCAATGAATTAACTTGATCTAGAACATGTATCCTTTCCCACTGGAATAAAACCAAATTTGCGTAGGTATTGGCCACTGGAGTACCCATCGCTATACCTGTACATTGTAAATAAAATTGTTTATTAAACAAAAATATATTATTGCTCAAAACTATATCTAGTAAAAGACAGATGTTCTCTATCTTTCTTGCTGTTAATGAAGGTTGCCCTAACAGAAAATCACGAATGGAATTAATCCCATGTTCGTTCGGCATCACCGTGAATAAAGATGTTACATCTAGGGTCACAAATAAAACATTATCCCCATGTAGAATGTTTGTATTTATACCATTGAACCAATGTTTTAGATTTAAACTAAAATCTGTTGTATCCTTCAGCACAGTATTACAATGTATTAAAAAAGGTTGCAGTTGTTTCTGCAAATATACTGAAATAGGCTCCATAAGCCAACCATTGCCCGAAACAATAGGCCTCATTGGAGGATCCACAAGTGACTTATGCATTTTCGGTATGCCATAAAGTTGAGGTATAGTGGGACATGAAACAGTAAAAAAATGGAATAAATCCAAATCTATGCCACCACTAAGTTGCAAATCATAAATCATCATATTTACAGAACTAATATATTTCTTTACATAAGCTGAAGTTATTGCTTTAAATGCAATGGTGTTGTCTAGCAAATTAGATACAGAATGTAGATATTTATCCCTGTTCATAATTACAATGAACCCACCTTTATCTGCTTGTTTGACAATTATATTATTATCCATTTGCAACTCTTTAAGAGCTAAAAATTCATCATATGTTAAATTATAACTTTTTAAAATTTTTTTAGCATACAGTTGCCTAAGTTCCCTTTCACATAGATCATGAAATGCTGCTAATATAGGAATGTTCAAAGGTACAAAAGTACTGCGTCTTCTACATACAGATTGACTATATGCATTATCTTTAAACATCACTTTAAGATTTACATTTCTAATAAACTGCTTAAGGTCAGTTAACGCTGAAACTAAATCGTCAGCAGACGTAGGAATAAAACTCAGCCCTCTCTGGAGCAAAGTATAGTGAGGTGCTTCTAAAATAAAGTCGGATAAGTTCAGTATACCTTGCTTTATCTGCAAAGCATTTTCGCCTGCTTGGTCAGACTGCTGTTCTTGCGCTTCAATGAATGTACTGTCTGCTTCACTGGCGGTCGCCCTCTCGAAGTAGACCGCTCCTTTATCCTCTCTGGTTGTTCGAGGGTGAAGCGCTTCTGAAAAAGGTTTAAAGTAGATTGATGTGTTTTCTTAGCATCAGTACTTTTCTTGCTGGCATTAGAGCTCCTTACTTCCTCAGATAAATGTCCATTTACGTTGGTATCAGTTGATTCTGACGAATTCAATGTAGGTGTGGCCATGGCTACACTAGGTGATTCATCTATTGCTGGTTTCCGAACAGGTGTATGTTTCGTCACCAGTTCAGGGAAATCATCTAAAGTATCCATGAATATTTTCTGCCCAACAGGTATTTTATTTTTCAGAGGTAAAGAATCATCCTTCGGCCAAGAAAAGATGTTACCTCTTTGAAAGTCTGTTATATCACGCAACAATTTGCGCTTTTTAGTTGCCTCTAAACGATCTCCTAATGCTTGCAACCTGTCGAGCATTTGTTGATAGGAATTAATCATGTTGTTGAAACTAGGCATAGCCATAATTTCGTTCTCCATTTTCATGATCTGTTCTTTTAGTTCCTTTTTATTATTAGCAAAAAAATAATTCATAAGCACCATGTAATCTAAACTTAATTTAATGTTTAATTGCTGCCAGTTTTTAAGCAATTCAGGATACGCATTCCCATACGAGGGCATTTTTAAAAACCTCAGTCCCCGTGGTACTATGCCTTTCTCCAGATATGCCAAAAAGCTGAAACGCTGCCATTGCAAGTGTTTAAAAGCACTCACTTTCCTCTTCAACAATTGTAGTTTCTTACTAAAGTCTGCTGCATTTTCCATATTCACGGACCCAACAGTTTCAGTATCCATAGTTGATGTAGAAAAATATTGTAACAATGGATTGACTTCATTAGTTAACATGGATTTAAGGGAATTCATATTATCCATGGAATGGCTGCAATGACTCTCAGTGTGTTCCCAGTGAACAGCAAATAACAACGTTTAAACACAAACACAAACTGCTGGAAAAACCAATATGAGATAATCCAAAACACGACAAACGCTGAGAAAATATCACCTTTATGTTCAGTAAAGCTTTCGGGTTACAAGCCCTTTTTCAATACTAATACAGGTTTCATTAAAAAAACATACATTTAAATAGGAGCCAAAACTATCACATGACTTGCAGCCTAAATCATGTGACAAACATAATACATAAAACTTCATACTATTAAAAATTTCAAAAACAATTCTTTGATACAAATATCATACATCCAATTTTTTGCTAATAATGAAAAGGAACTAAAAGAAGAGATCATGAAAATGGAGAACGAAATTATGGCTAAGCCTAGTTTCAACATCATGATTAATTCCTATCAACAAATGCTCGACAGGTTGCAAGCATTAGAAGATCGTTTAGAGGCAACTAAAAAGCGCAAATTGTTGCGTGATATAACAGACTTTCAAAGAGGTAACATCTTTTCTTGGCCGAAGGATGATTCTTTACCTCTGAAAAATAAAATACCTGTTGGGCAGAAAATATTCATGGATACTTTAGATGATTTCCCTGAACTGGTGACGAAACATACACCTGTTCGGAAACCAACAACAGATGAATCACCTAGTGTAACCATGGCCACACCTACATTGAATTTGTCAGAATCAGCTGATACCAACGTAAATGGACATTTATCTGAGGAAGTAAGGAGCTCTAATGCCAGCAAGAAAAGTACTGATGCTAAGAAAACACATCAATCTACTTTAAACCTTTTTCAGAAGCGCTTCACCCTCGAACAACCAGAGAGGATAAAGGAGCAGTCTACTTCGAGAGGGCGACCGCCAGCGAAGCAGACAGTACATTCATTGAAGCGCAAGAACAGCAGTCCGACCAAGCAGGTGAAAATGCTTTGCAGATAAAGCAAGGTATACTGAACTTATCCGACTTTATTTTAGAAGCACCTCACTATACTTTGCTCCAGAGAGGGCTGAGTTTTATTCCTACGTCTGCTGACGATTTAGTTTCAGCGTTAACTGACCTTAAGCAGTTTATTAGAAATGTAAATCTTAAAGTGATGTTTAAAGATAATGCATATAGTCAATCTGTATGTAGAAGACGCAGTACTTTTGTACCTTTGAACATTCCTGTATTAGTAGCATTTCATGATCTATGTGAAAGGGAACTTAGGCAACTGTATGCTAAAAAATTTTAAAAAAAGTTATAAA
The DNA here is from genome assembly GCF_019279795.1 of Protopterus annectens. Lineage (NCBI taxonomy): Eukaryota > Metazoa > Chordata > Ceratodontiformes > Protopteridae > Protopterus > Protopterus annectens. Next base: position 216,800,701 of record NC_056749.1, on the reverse strand, counting down.
TTAACATATGATGAATTTTTAGCTCTTAAAGTGTTGCAAATGGATAATAATATAATTGTCAAACAAGCAGATAAAGGTGGGGTCATTGTAATTATGAACAGGGATAAATATCTACATTCTGTATCTAATTTGCTAGACGACACCATTGCATTTAAAGCAATAACTTCAGCTGATGTAAAGAAATATATTAGTTCTGTAAATATGATGATTTATGATTTGCAACTTAGTGGTGGCATAGATTTGGATTTATTCCATTTTTTTACTGTTGCATGTCCCACTATACCTCAACTTTATGGCATACCGAAAATACATAAGTCACTTGTGGATCCTCCAATGAGGCCTATTGTTTCGGGCAATGGTTGGCTTACGGAGCCTATTTCAGTATATTTGCAGAAACAACTGCAACCTTTTTTAATACGTTGTAATACTGTGCTGAAGGATACAACAGATTTTATTTTAAAACTAAAACGTTGATTCAATGGTATAAATACAAACATTCTACATGGGGATAATGTTTTATTTGTGACCCTAGATGTAACATCTTTATTCACGGTGATACCGAATGAACATGGGATTAATTCCATTCGTGATTTTCTGTTAGGACAACCTTCATTAACAGCAAGAAAGATAGAGAACATCTGTCTTTTACTAGATATAGTTTTGAGCAATAATATATTTTTGTTTAATAAACAATTTTATTTACAATGTACAGGTATAGCGATGGGTACTCCAGTGTCCAATACCTACGCAAATTGGATTTTATTCCAGTGGGAAAGGATACATGTTCTAGATAAAGTTAATTCATTGAGTGAGAAAGTTTTGTTTTACCAACGATTTGTGGACAATTGTTTTTTAATATGGGGAGGATCCATTGCGAATTAAATGAATATGTGCAGTTTTTAAATGATTCCACAGATTTTTTAAACTTCAAGATGGAATATTCTAACAGTTCTATAAGTTTTTGGACTTGAAAGTAGGTAGACAAGGTAATAGTATTTATACTACTGTACATAAAAAAGATGTCCATGCATGTAGATATATACATAATACCAGTATGCATGCACCCCATATCTTTAAAGGCATAGTGAGGTCACAATTTGGTAGAATTAGTAAATTAAATACTGAGGATACATATTTTTTGTCACAATTAGATGAAACACTGGATGAATTTATATCTAGTGGCTATAATATGGAAATTCTGGAGGCTATTAAAGCTGAAACTATAGTAGATAGACAAAGTTAAAAGCCACATTTCTTTTATCCGAAGAACTTGCAATTGATTCTGCTAGGTGTGACATGAAGATAGATAAAATCAAATATGTTACATCATATAATACCATGATGCACTTAGTTAAAAAAATTATTCAAAAATATCGGATAGTACTAATGGCTTCTGAGGAAGTTAAGGTTATTTTAGGCACTAGGCCGTTTTTTTCATATAAAAATATGAGAACATTAAAGAGTAGATTATGAATAAAACGAACTAGCACAAACTGAGAAAATATACTGGATCCAAGGCAGTGGGGTTTTTAAATTATTGAAGCACAGCAGCCACAGGACAAAAAAGGGATTTATTAAGTAAAGCGCTTTTCGTCTGCAGTAGTATGCAGACTTCCTCAGACAAGTCACATTTAAAAATGGCAACTTAAGTAATACAAAAATACTAATTGGTAAAACTATAGACCAATCATACAAGTTTTTAACAATGTTTAAAATTTAAAAACATACACTCAATTGTCAGATAAAGTCACATTAACTCAAATAAAAATAAATAGTAAATAGTAGAAAGTAAAATGCACCCTAAACTATTGCCACTCAAGCGAAAACCAAATACTGCTCCTAAATATAAAATACAAATAAACATTTATTATCTAGACAAATTCTTTAACTTTAGAAGGCTGCTAATAGAGCAACCTTCATTTAGACCTAATGTAGGCATTTAATCTAATCTGCCAACGTAATTCTGATGCTTCCAGAAGTAAGTGTAAGGGAGCCCCTCTCATAGTGTCATGCATCTGGTCTATTACTAAAAATTTAAAGTGATGGTCCTTGTGTTGGATAATATGCTTGGCTAGTGCATTCTCTTGTTTGGCTTTACTGATTGCGTATTGATGTTCATAAATCCGGTCTCTTAATCTACGCTCAGTTTTGCCAACATAAAATCCTGCACATTTTTGGCATAAAGCTAGGTAAACAACCATCCTAGAGTTGCAAGTACATCTGCAACGGATGTCAAATCTGATGTTGTTTATCTTGAATCTATTAGATTCATGAATGTACCTACACTGGTTACAGTTTTGACATTTGAACGTGCCAGGGTTCGACTACATTTCCCCTCCGGTTGTTCTAATAAACATTTCAAATTTTTACCTCTTCTATAGGTAACTTCAGGTCTATCGCCCACTTTATTGAACACTATGTGATTGGAACGAAAAATGTTCCAGTTCTTAATAATAATGTCCATAATAACATAACTAGTAGGGCAGTATGTAAGAATTAATTTATTATTTGTATGAGAATCAAAAGGTGAATTTTCAACACACGCAAATTCTGACATAAGCTCAGGTTCACCTGTTGAAGCAATCTTAAGTATAGGTTGGTACACCCCACTTAATCTTTTGTTGGTAACTTCTCTAACTAAGTTATCGAGCAAGTTTGACGGGTACCCTCTATGTGAAAACATATTCTTAAGTGTATTACATTCCTTAAGAAAATCATCCTCCAAACTCACCATCCGAGCTGCTCGTACGAGCTGGCCCTTAACTACTGACCTTTTCTGATAGCTCGGGTGGCAACTACTAAAGTGGAGGAATGAATTAGAGTGTGTAGGCTTCCTAAATATACTTGCTACATAGTTGTTAAGTACCTCATTTTTTACCAACCATACATCTAAGTAAGCTATGGCTTTAGAGTTAAAAGTAGAAGTAAAAGACAAGAAGTCAGTTGACTTGTTAAGTTGATCTAGAATTAATAAACTATCAGCTTCACTGCCCTCTAGAAGGATAAAGATGTCATCCAAGTACCGGGTATAATACCTGATCTTGGACATAAGTGATGTATTGTTAAATACATTCCCCCTTTCCCAGTAGGACATTACAATATTGGCCAAACTGGCCCATAATGACCCCATGGCAACCCCAATTTTTTGGAGATAGAAATTCTCTCCCAATATAAAGTAATTGTTATACAAGATCATATCCAGGAGTTCGGTAACAAGTGATATTTCATGTGGTGGGGCGCCCTTGCCTTTAAGAAAAAAGGCTACCCATTCAATGGCTGTTTGTAAAGGTATGCAGGTATATAAATCTTTGACATCTATTGTCAGAAAGTTATACTCTTTATTGAATGTAAGTTCCTTTATTTTAGCTAAAAAGGACCAGGAGTCCTTACAAATTTGCTCTTCGTCCTTCAAATATTTCTGTAATATTGTATCTACCAGTTTTGCGCAAGGGTATGTAGGAGATCCTCGTCCATCTACTAGAGGGCGCATGGGGGGATTAAAGAGATCCTTATGTATCTTTGGTATGCCAAAGATACAAGGGAATCTAGGAAATAAAGTAGTAAGATATTTATGTTGAACTTGATCAAGTCTGCCTTCAAGGAGCATTTCGTCTAGAGTATTTTTAATGCTACGATAAGCATTATTAACTTCAGATCTAGAACTTAACGAGTATGCATCATTTGAAAGTAAGTCAAGCATTCTGTCAAAATAATCAACCTTATCAAAAACTACGACTCCTCCTCCCTTATCAGGTTTACAGATTCGTAAGGAATGTGACTTAACAAATTCAAGTAATAACATTTCTTCTTTGCCCATATCATTGGCACCTGAATTAAATAAGTGCAAATTACTATGTCTTAAGTCAAGTTCACACATGTTTTCAAAAGATTGAACTAAGGGGTACAAAGGGGGATTAAACATACTGGGGACCCTAGTATTACTAAAAGAAACATTGCTACTATTGGTGTTGTGCTCAAACAACAGATTAAAATTCAGTTTGCGGGCAAACAGTTTGATATCAATAATAGTACTAACTAAATCAAACTTTTGCTGAGGGACATATGTATGCCCTTTTGATAAGAAATCAGCTAATTCATCCGGAATAGGCACTGTTGAATAATTAAAAATATTAAAGTCACCTAGTTGGTTAGTAGAAATAACAGGTCTCACAGCTTCATTAGTGAAGGAGGCTGGCCAGTTAGCTACATGTGCCAATGGGTTGTTTACTGAGACCAATGGTAGATCCAAACTAGGAACAACAGTGTCAGAACAAACCAGGACCTCCCGAGATATAAAGGTAGGGCCGGGTTACTGACAAACCTAGTGCCTACTGTCTCTGAAAGTTCTGTTTCTGTTGTTTCACCCTGTTGGGTTGCTGAAAATTGTTCCTCTGCTTTGGAATAGCCCCCTGACGGCTGGTGTTGTGAAAAACCTGTTGTTGGCCAATAAGGGTAGCATTGTGTGTAGGTTGTTGTCTCCGGTTCTGCAACCTCTCACTCCTCCTAACTCCATGGTCAGGAAGTGCTTCTCCAAACGTGTCCAAATCTCTTATATTGTCAGGTGGAACCTCACTGCCGTTAACAGTAGTAGACATATTGTCATTGGCCGTGTTAGGGTTCCAAGATTGTATTACTTAAGTTGCCATTTTTAAATGTGACTTGTCTGAGGAAGTCTGCATACTACTGCAGACGAAAAGCGCTTTACTTAATAAATCCCTTTTTTGTCCTGTGGCTGCTGTGCTTCAATAATTTAAAAACCCCACTGCCTTGGATCCGGTATATTTTCTCAGTTTGTGCTAGTTCGTTTTATTCATTGTTTTATGGCTTCCGGATCTGCTAGCAGCGATGGTTTTTCTCCTAATGCTACTCCAGCATTACTTAGGAGCTGTAATAGTGCCTTTCCAGCACCAGCTACTTTGTCTACAGCTGCCCAGGACAGTTTGTTCGACTCGTTACTCCAGAGGATGGAATCGCTTTGTGCGAGACTGGATAAACTTGACACTCAACAGCAGGACATGAAAAATCTTTTCCTGCCTTTCGTGAACAACTTTAAGACCACTCTTGCAGAGAACACGCCAGGGGGGCGCTGTGCAATTAGCTGATACTTCCGCACTTTTGTCCCCACTGAACTTACGCAGTGAGCTTGGCGTTTTGAATCCATCAAACAGCAGGCTGCCTTCTACAAACATTCCTGACTCTCTGCAATGGCCAGCTACAAGCAATATAATTAATCCAACGGATCGTATAGTTTGTGTGGAACAACAACTGAACATGGGTACAGCTGGTGAACCACAGAGTCAATCCGGTTCTACCGAACAAACGGAGGATGCTAATAACCACCTGGCTAGCAGTTTGTTCAATGGGGCTCCAGTACTTGGTAATTGGCTTTCCGAGGATTTTGTGTTTTCAGGACATGGGCACAGGGCAGCACGCACGATGCCTAATAGTAGACCTGACAACCAAGAGGTAAATAATTTATTAGTTGACAAATTGAAAACATTTGACAAACTACTACTTAAAGTCAAAAAATTTAAATTGGAAATTTCTTATTTCAACGAGTGTATTGCTTGTAAAGTAATTCCTAAAGGCCTGAGACACTTTCAATACCCTACAGGCTTAGTATTGAATTCTGACTTCCATAAAGAACTAATAAATCTTTTTGACCAACAAGGTTTGGATTTACTTAAACTAATGATTAAGCATTATTCAATTTGGGTGGCACAGTTGAATGATGAAATTACTGTTTTGGACAATTCTATTAAATCACATGAGGAATTTGGCAGGTACTAATACGACTACAGTAGATGCTTTAGCAGCATCGACCAGTACCTGACCAAATTAAAGTCCAACAAAGTAAAGAAATTAGAGCGTGATTTGAAGGCGTATGAACAAGGGGTAGCTTACCCCCCACCTGCTCCTTCGCAATCTTGGAACCCTAACACGGCCAATGACAATATATCTACTACTGTTAACGGCAGTGAGGTTCCACCTGACAATATAAGAGATTTGGACACGTTTGGAGAAGCACTTCCTGACCATGGAGTTAGGAGGAGTGAGAGGTTGCAGAACCGGAGACAACAACCTACACACAATGCTACCCTTATTGGCCAACAACAGGTTTTTCACAACACCAGCCGTCAGGGGGCTATTCCAAAGCAGAGGAACAATTTTCAGCAACCCAACAGGGTGAAACAACAGAAACAGAACTTTCAGAGACAGTAGGCACTAGGTTTGTCAGTAACCCGGCCCTACCTTTATATCTCGGGGAGGTCCTGGTTTGTTCTGACACTGTTGTTCCTAGTTTGGATCTACCATTGGTCTCAGTAAACAACCCATTGGCACATGTAGCTAACTGGCCGGCCTCCTTCACTAATGAAGCTGTGAGACCTGTTATTTCTACTAACCAACTAGGTGACTTTAATATTTTTAATTATTCAACAGTGCCTATTCCGGATGAATTAGCTGATTTCTTATCAAAAGGGCATACATATGTCCCTCAGCAAAAGTTTGATTTAGTTAGTACTATTATTGATATCAAACTGTTTGCCCGCAAACTGAATTTTAATCTGTTGTTTGAGCACAACACCAATAGTAGCAATGTTTCTTTTAGTAATACTAGGGTCCCCAGTATGTTTAACCCCCCTTTGCACCCCTTAGTTCAATCTTTTGAAAACATGTGTGAACTTGACTTAAGACATAGTAATTTGCACTTATTTAATTCAGGTGCCAATGATATGGGCAAAGAAGAAATGTTATTACTTGAATTTGTTAAGTCACATTCCTTACGAATCTGTAAACCTGATAAGGGAGGAGGAGTAGTTTTTGATAAGGTTGATTATTTTGACAGAATGCTTGACTTACTTTCAAATGATGCATACTCGTTAAGTTCTAGATCTGAAGTTAATAATGCTTATCGTAGCATTAAAAATACTCTAGACGAAATGCTCCTTGAAGGCAGACTTGATCAAGTTCAACATAAATATCTTACTACTTTATTTCCTAGATTCCCTTGTATCTTTGGCATACCAAAGATACATAAGGATCTCTTTAATCCCCCCATGCGCCCTCTAGTAGATGGACGAGGATCCCCTACATACCCTTGCACAAAACTGGTAGATACAATATTACAGAAATATTTGAAGAATGAAGAGCAAATTTGTAAGGACTCCTGGTCCTTTTTAGCTAAAATAAGGGAACTTACATTCAATAAAGAGTATAACTTTCTGACAATAGATGTCAAAGATTTATACACCTGCATACCTTTACAAACAGCCATTGAATGGGTAGCCTTCTTCCTTAAAGGCAAGGGCGCCCCATCACATGAAATATCACTTGTTACCGAACTCCTGGATATGATCTTGTATAACAATTACTTTATATTGGGAGAGAATTTCTATCTCCAAAAAATTGGGGTTGCCATGGGTTCGCCCTGCGGGGCCAGTTTGGCCAATATTGTAATGTCCTACTGGGAAAGGGGGAATGTATTCAACAATACATCACTCATGTCCAAGATCAGGTATTATACCCGGTACTTGGATGACATCTTTATCCTTCTAGAGGGCAGTGAAGCTGATAGTTTATTAATTCTAGATCAACTTAACAAGTCAACTGACTTCTTGTCTTTTACTTCTACTTTTAACTCTAAAGCCATAGCTTACTTAGATGTATGGTTGGTAAAAAATGAGGTACTTAACAACTATGTAGCAAGTATATTTAGGAAGCCTACACACTCTAATTCATTCCTCCACTTTAGTAGTTGCCACCCGAGCTATCAGAAAAGGTCAGTAGTTAAGGGCCAGCTCGTACAAGCAGCTCGGATGGTGAGTTTGGAGGATGATTTTCTTAAGGAATGTAATACACTTAAGAATATGTTTTCACATAGAGGGTACCCATCAAACTTGCTCGATAATTTAGTTAGAGAAGTTACCAACAAAAGATTAAGTGGGGTGTACCAACCTATACTTAAGATTGCTTCAACAGGTGAACCTGAGCTTATGTCAGAATTTGCATGTGTTGAAAACTCACTATTTGATTCTCATACAAATAATAAATTAATCCTTACATACTGCCCTACTAGTTATCTTATTATGGACATTATTATTAAGAACTGGAACATTTTTCGTTCCAATCACATAGTGTTCAATAAAGTGGGCGATAGACCTGAAGTTACCTATAGAAGAGGTAAAAATTTGAAATGTTTATTAGAACAACAGGAGGGGAAATGTAGTCGAACCCCTGGCACGTTCAAATGCCAAAACTGTAACCAGTGTAGGTACATTCATGAATCTAATAGATTCAAGATAAATAACATCAGATTTGACATCCGTTGCAGATGCACTTGCAACTCTAGGATGGTTATTTACCTAGCTTTATGCCAAAAATGTGCAGGATTTTATGTTGGCAAAACTGAGCGTAGATTAAGAGACCGGATTTATGAACATCAATACGCAATCAGTAAAGCCAAACAAGAGAATGCACTTGCTAAGCATATTATCCAGCACAAGGACCATCACTTTAAATTTTTAGTAATAGACCAGATGCATGACACTATGAGAGGGGCTCCCTTACACTTACTCCTGGAAGCATCAGAAATTACGTTGGCAGATTAGATTAAATGCCTACGTATTACCAGGTCTAAATGAAGGTTGCTCTATTAGCAGCCTTCTAAAGTTAAAGAATTTGTCTAGATAATAAATGTTTATTTGTATTTTATATTTAGGAGCAGTATTTGGTTTTCGCTTGAGTGGCAATAGTTTAGGGTGCATTTTACTTTCTACTATTTACTATTTATTTTTATTTGAGTTAATGTGACTTTATCTGACAATTGAGTGTATGTTTTTAAATTTTAAACAGTGTTAAAAACTTGTATGATTGGTCTATAGTTTTACCAATCAGTATTTTTGTATTACTTAAGTTGCCATTTTTAAATGTGACTTGTCTGAGGAAGTCTGCATACTACTGCAGACGAAAAGCGCTTTACTTAATAAATCCCTTTTTTGTCCTGTGGCTGCTGTGCTTCAATAATTTAAAAACCCCACTGCCTTGGATCCGGTATATTTTCAAAGAGTAGATTATGCTATAAAGATTTTAAAGATAAGAATATTCAGCATAGTCTTTCTAAGCAGAGTACATTTAGATGTTTGAATTAGGTTCATAGGTTCATAGATTAGTACTAGGCTAACTGCCCTTTTGGGCCATTTGAAGTCTAGCCAATTACCCCATGTGAGAATCAAACCCTGCACCTTGTGTCTTTAAGGTAAGAATCTTAACCATTATGTCATCGTAGTTGTTGTGCAGATATTATGGACAGTAATGATAGTAAGGTTTTTACACACCCCATAACGCATAGGGAGTATACATTTAATATAGTGGCTACCTGCGTTAGTAGTAATGTGGTATATTTGGCAACATGTACTTCATGTTCCTCTTTCTATGTGAGTAAAACCACTAGGAAATTGAAAGAACGTATTATCGAGCACAAGTCTGAAATAAGAAGGGCAATTGATAGGAACGCCTTGTATAAACATATAATTACACATAATTCTGACCATAAATTTAAATTTAGAGTTGCTGACATGGTTTATGTATCATGTAGGGGGGTGATACTAATAACCTTTTAGAAACAAAGGAATATGAGTGGATATTAAGATTGGCAGCTGATTATCCACCAGGTTTAAATTCTGCTGTCACATTGAAACCTACTTTAACTAAAATACAGCGAAATAAATTGAATTAAATTAAATTAATTTAGTTTATGAAAATGTAGTTAGGATATATGTTGGATGTATGATATTTGTATCAAAGAATTGTTTTTGAAATTTTTAATAGTATGAAGTTTTATGTATTATGTTTGTCACATGATTTAGGCTGCAAGTCATGTGATAGTTCTGGCTCCTATTTAAATGTATGTTTTTTTAATGAAACCTGTATTAGTATTGAAAAAGGGCTTGTAACCCAAAAGCTTTACTGAACATAAAGGTGATATTTTCTCAGCGTTTGTCGTGTTTTGGGTTATCTCATATTGGTTTTTCCAGTAGTTTGTGTTCAATTTCACTCTTAACAGCAAAGTTTTTCTTTAAATTCTACTAGAACTGTTTCATTTATACTAAAATAAATTTAATTTGTGTCTATTTTTTTTAAATTTTTTATTAATTTTAAAACAAAGATTATACAAACTAATTTAAAGATAAATGGAACAAAAATTACTATTTACAGATGTCCACAACAAAATCAAACATAGAAAATTAATCATCAAAATTTATCAAGTAAATCACTTCATTTTGGCCAAATTCTAAACTGGTGAGTAATGTTAGAAGCTCTCGTTCTGGCAGTTGACAATTCTCTTTTACAGACATTTTTTTAATAAATTAATTAATTAATTCAGTGAAAGAAAGAGTAGTTTTATATTTCAAATTCCTTGTGACTATTTTTCTTGCTATAGCTAAAATGGACCAAAGCAGAGGCACCTGCACCCTAGGAATGGAATCAGGAACTGGACCATTAAATAAGATCAAGAAGTCAGAACGGATACAAATATCTGTCCACAAAGCTTGGGCAAAAATTTAAAATTCAACCCAAAAAGCAGTTACTATTTTGCAATCCAATATCATATGAAACCAGTCTGTGTTAAAGACTTCATTACACCTCCAGAAAGTAATTTTCCCATAGTTATATATTAAAGCCACTTTATGTGGAGTTAAGAAAGCTCTGTGAAGAAATCTCCACATATACACTTTCCAATAAAGAAAAGAAGCAGATTTTGCCACAGATTTAAGAATTAAGCATTCATCTTCATCAGAAAAGGCCTTCTCATCAATCTTAGTTGGGTGATTCCAAAATAATGAATCTGTGGAACCACTCTTCTCTTACTATTTTATAAATAATTGATATGATTTATTCTCGAGTTACTATTGATTCTGAAAAAAACTCCAGTATCTTTGGAAAATATTTTGTTTGAAAATCAAAGGAGATTTTGATGTTATCACTAACACATTTTACAATATTGCATAGTCAAGCAGTTATTTTCTAAAAAATGCCTTGCAAAAAGATAATATGTATTATGTAATTTATTTCCAATTAAGAACTGATGCCAAAAAATTAAATTTGCATCCTTAAGGTCTAGCATTTTATTTATATTAAAAGTTCCCAAACAACCCACTATATTTGATATAGGAAACAATAAATATGAAAAATCTTTAACTACATAATTAGAATTCATATATCTTTTAAAATTTATAAGGTTGTATTCGGTGAAGAGAGACGAATAGTAAATTTTCTTTTCATTTAAACATAGATCTTTAAAGATCTAGTAAAGTTTATTAATTCCAAATTTAGAGAACGATTCTACAACATAGCTGTTTCATGAATGGATTTTCAAGTGGATTGGTAAGAGGAATTTCATCATATTGATATAAAATTGAGGATTTGGCATATAGTTCAACATTTGGAAATCTTAATCCACTTTTTTTGCCAATGTTTAACATGCCAATCAAAGGATATTCTTGGATTTCTGGGGAACCAGAGAAAATTAAGAAGAGCAGAATTTAATTTCTTTGTTTTTTTTTTTTTTTAGGAAGAAGAATAATTAGTGATTGTAGATAGAAAAGTAGGCTTATCAAAAGTAAGTACATCTTACATTGTAAAAAAATGTTCCAATTAATAATTTTATTAAAAATGTATATTAAATTACTATAATTTACTGCCATTGAGTCTTTTACAGTAGATTCATTTATAATGCCAAGATATCTTGTGAACTGTCCCAAATAAAATTATTAGTTTCTTTAATTAATTTTTTATTAATAAGTAAAGTTTCTGTTTTATCAAAGTTAAACATTAAACCCGACACTTTTTCAAAGTTATTAATAAACTTATTAAAATTTTCTATTGAAGCTTCAACATCATTAGTTATTAAAATGTCATCCAAATAATTCAGTTTTACAGGAATAACTTTCCTCTATCGAGAATCCCTGAATTTTGCTATTAGATCTAATAAAGTTTGCCAAAGGTTCAACTGCTAGAGCAAATAATAGACGTGACAACGGACAACCCTGTTTTGTACCTTTTAATATTTTGAAAGAGCTAGAAAGAAAAGAGTCAATTTTAATAAATGAAAATGAGTTGCTAGCAGCGGTGGTGCAGCAGTTAGCGTTGCTGCCTCACAGCAAGAGGTTCTCCGGTTCGATTCTCGGCTGGGGTGCCTTCTTTGTGGAGTCTACATGTCCTCCCTGTGGTCACGTGGGTTTCCTCCGGGTGCTCCGGTTTCCTCCCACATCCCAAAGACATGCTGTAGGTGGATCGGACACTCTAAATTGGCCCTAGGTGTGAGTGTGTGCGTGTGTGTGCCTTCTGTGGAAGGTTGGGCGCTGGGCTGGCAACTCGACACCGTAAAACTCCACTGCCAATCATGAGTGGACAGGTGATCCACTGTGGCGACCGCTAACTGGGAAAAAGCTGAAAGAAGAAGAAGAAGATCAGATTTATAAAATTTATGGAAAATTCATATTGTTTAAGTGCTTTGAATAAATAATACTAACTAATAGAATCAAAAGCCTTATTTATATTTAGACTTATTATAGTTAGTTATTTTTTTGTTTTTATTAGCCAGATCTATTAAAATATTAAGCCTAATTATGTTATCCTGAACCTTTCTATGATAAAACCAGTCTGATCATTTATTAATCCTTGCATAATAAGGTTCAATCTTTTTTTGCAATAGACATAAATATTTTATAATCAACATTTAATAATGAAATAGATGGTAAGAAAAGAATACATACATTAGAATCTTTATTAGGTTTCAAGATAGGAGGTACCAGGGAAGATTTCTGGTTGACATATCTTTAACTTGTTCAAAATCTTTTAATATGATATTTAAAATATTCTTTGGGAATAATTTGTATAATTCTGGGATTATACCATCAATACCAGGGTCTTTATTTGGTTTAAGATTGTTAATTTGATCTTCTAACTCATTTAAAGAGAATGACTTATCAATTTTGTGTCTTTGTTTAAACCTTCTATTGTCTTTCAAAAGTCATTAGTTATGTTGATTTCTAAGTCTGTCTCTGTTATTAATTTTTTTTCATAATACTTCCTAATGCATTCTAGTATGCCTTTTAAATCAGTCACTTTTTTAATTTTTTTCACCTTGTTTGGAAATAATTTCTTTAATATAATTACTATTTATTTTTTCTTAGATCTAACATTATTAAGTAAGTTCGTAATTTTTATTTTTCCAGATTTATTGATATTATATGGTGAAGTACACAAAGATATTTCTGATTTAATATTTTCAACTCAGTGTTTTCCAATCTGTCATGAACTTTAAAATTGGATTTCAATTTATCTATGTTAGACTGCAAAGACAGACACCTTACCCCCATTTTTTCACATATGTACCAAATTTTAATTCTTACATATAGATAAGCGTTTAAAGAATCTCAGGGAATTACTTCTGAAACTTCTCCATTACTATTAATTTCAATGTATTGATCTATTTCTATTAAACACCATTCCTTGCAGCAGTCTTTTAATTTTACTATATAAGTAGGGATTATCTGATATTAAATCAAATTACTTGGCGTTAATGTCTACATAAATGTAATAGCGTTGTGGTCAGATAAAGGACATGAAGTTATCAATACATCTTCAATTTTAGTAAATAAACTACTAAAAGTAAAAACTTTATCAATTTTTGTTTGGGTGCTAAATCTATAAGAATAAAGTGTAAAGTTAAGAGAGTTAGTTCATTTAATATCATACGTAGCTCTCAGACATTGAGAATTAATAGAGTGATCTAAGTATTTAGTTACTGAGAATAGCTTAGGAACCTTATCAGCAGTTCTGTCTTTACTATAAAGAATACAGTTAAAAATCTCTGACAGTAATCAATTCATCTTTTGTATACACGGCTAGAATATTCAAATATTTCTTAGCAACTCTGGCTCCAATTCCAGGTATCCAGTAAAAATTCACAAAAGTATAAGTTTTTTGTCAATTTCTCCTACTGCTAAACCCACATGTCATTTTTTTCTGAATAGGTATTTAATATTTTAGGCATAGATAATACATTTCTCCAAATAATAAGGATTTGTCTCTTTTCCGATTTAAAATGAGAGCTCACAGGAGTTGAATAATCTTTTAACATCAATCTAGCTACATCTTCAGATAATTAATGCTTTTCTTATAAATAAATTATGTGAGCTTTATGCATTTTAAAATATGTTTAAGCTACTCCTCTTCAATGGATTATTAAGTCAACTGATGTTTAATGAGAGACAGTTGTATGTTGACATTCATAAGAACATGTAAATGCACTGATTTAATATGTTTTAGCTTAAAATATAATAACCAAGTACTAATTGTTATAGACAGATAAAAAAACAAAAGAAAAATTTCAAACTTATATACATTCAAACCCCCCCATCATGGAATGAATATTCCCTGATTTGATGATATAATCATACAAGCTACACTTCAACAAACTCATCCCCATGTCACCAAGATAAACAATGGCTAGTGCTTAATTTAAAGCAATATTATTAATTATACTATTTAGAGCACACTCAAGTCATGTTAACAGGAAAACCAATTTAAAGTATTAATTTAAGACATATTAATATTGAAGATCATAGGTAGGTACTAGGCTATCTGCCCAAGGGCATTTATAAGCCTAGCCAGTGTGTGTTGGCTTTCGCCGCCCCATTGATTAATTAACTGATCCTCTGTCAAGTAGAGCCAATGGAGTGATCCCAGGGGTGTATTTTTTGTAACCCGTCCACTTGTCAAGGTTTCTCTTGAAGAGTGTTAGTGAGGGGCTCTACCTGATGTAATCTGGAATTTTGTTCCAAAGCATGGGGAGTCTCTGTGACAGGAATTGATCCCTCCAGCATATTCTATTTATTGTTGTGGCGAGGTTTAGTTCACTAGAGTGTGTGTCTCACAGTGACTTGGATTTCTTTAGGTGGAGCATGTCCATCAATTCTGAGTTGGACATGGCTTTGTAAGTCAGGCAGAGATCACCTCTGAGTAAGCAATATACCACTGAGTACAGCCGGAGTTTTTTCAGTCGGGCTGCATAGGACATATGTTTGAGGCCAATAATCCTCTTGGTGAGGTACTTTTGTGGTCTTTCCAGCTGTTGGAAGTGTCTTGTGAGGTACATCCCAAATGGGGCATTGTACTCTATGATGGGTCTATTGAGTGACGAGTAGAGGGGCACTATAACCTCTTTCTTTCTAGATGCGAACCCTTTAGTAATTAGATGGGCCACATAGAAGGATTTCCCTTTAGTAATTAGATGGGCCACATAGGATTTCCTAACTACTTTGGCAATATGATTGTCAAAGGAGAGATTACTATCTACCTGGGTCCGCAGATCTCTTGTTACCTCTTCTGTATTAAGGGGGCTACCACCTTTGTGGTAATTCGTGGGTGTTTTGCTTTTCCCAAACAGGATGACTATGAATTTTTTGGCATTTAGCTTGAGGCCATGATTTTGACACAAGGTGTCTGTCTCAGTAAGGCCCTTTTGGAGGATGTCCGTGTCAGCCACAGAGTCAATTATGGCTCTCAGTTTGCAGTCATCGGTGAACATGGTTAGCCATAGTCCTCCTGTGTTTGCCTGTACTTCTGAGAAGTATATGCCGAACAGTAGGGGTCCCAAGACCAAGCCTTGTGGGGCACCACTTGTGACTGGTTTAGAGTCGGACCTGGAGCCCGCTATTCTTACCATGTGAGTTCTGTCTGTAAGCCAGTTGGCAACCTATCTCGTGACGTAGGGGTTTATGTTCAGGCTGGTGAGTTTTTCTGTAATACCCGAGTGGGGAATGGTGTTGAAAGCCTTGGCAAGGTCAAGGTAGGCTGTGTGAACCACCTTTCCCTTGTCTATGGCCTTGGTGACCGTCTCGAAGAAGTCAACCAGGTTTAGTAGGCATGATCTGCCCTTAAAGCTGAACTGGGTTGGGTCAAGTGTTTGGAGGTTCCCAATGTCTTTGTTAATGAGTTCCATGAGGATGTGCTCCATAGCCTTGCAGACCAGGCTAGTCAGGCTTATGGGGCGATAGTTACCAGGGTCAGTTTTGGCCCCTCCTTTGTAGAGAGGAATAACCATTGCTATGTGCCATTCCATGGGCATGTATCCTGTGGAGAGGCTAAGGTTGAACAGCGTGTTTAGGTGGGGGGTTAGTTCATTCTGTAGTTCGTGCAAGACGCAGCCTGGGACACCATCTAGTCCCATTGACGCTGTGTTTTTGGCTTTTGAAAGGGCTGTTTTCACCTGTGCGTCAGTGATTTTTGGGACACTATACTTTTCAGGTATTGTTGTGGGCCCTTTTGGCGGTGAGAGGGGGTGAAGTTTGCACTGAATCTGCTAGGATGTTGGCAATATCAGTAGGTTCAGTATATTTTGTGCCATTTTGCACTGGTTCAGTGCATATCTGCGAGTTGCCACTTTGATTCTTAACATAGCTAAAGAAGGCTTTGTGGTTATCATTTGAATCCTTGGCTATTTTTCTTTCGAAGTTAGCCTTGGATGATTTCATGACGGACCTTAGTTTCTTACTGATACTGATCAGGGATGTCTTTCCTTCTTGGGATTTGCTTTTTTTCTGAAATAGTTTCCTCCTTCTATTGTATAGCCTGTTTATTGCAGGGGTCCACCAAACTGGTTTTGCTAGGACTGCATCCTTGTAGGTGCTCATAGAGTGCATTTGTAAAGGTTTCTGCATCTTGGGCAGCATTATCCTTTAGCGTGGGGGCTGTGAAACTTACCACCTCTGTCTTAAGTAAGGTGAAGTTTGCTTTAGAAATGTTTTTTTTACTGTGGTTTCCTTAATTGGGGGTGGTGGTGGGGTGTGGACATCCAGAGTGATTAGTTTATAGTCTGATCTAACCAGTGATGGGTTGAACTCCGGTATGGAACACCTGTCACCCATGTTTGTGATAACCAGGTCCAATATGTTTTCACCTCTGGTAGGGGAGCTTACCAGCTGATCCAGTGCATTTGAGTTGATGAATTCCAGGAAGTGTTGGGCCTGGAAGTTTGTACTAGAGTAGCTTTCCCAGTGAATATAGGGTAATTGAAATTGCTCAATATCAGGGTGTTCGGTAGGACATTCATGTTTTCCAGTGCCTCCAGAATGGTGGAGTGGTGGTCCTGGGACATGGAGGATGATCTGTAGCAGGCCACAATTTGCATTGCAGATTTTCCCAATGTTAGTTGCACATGGATGATCTCAGAGGTATCATGCTGCACCACTAACCGGGAGGTGTAGGTATCCTTGATGAATATGGATACACCCCCTCCTTTTGTGTTTCGGTCCGTGTTCTGTGGCCGAAACGTGTGGTATGAGTTGTAGCCCGGTAGTGCTGGGGTGCTCTCTGGAGCCTTAAACCAGGTTTCAGTTACTGCACAGATGTCGACGTTCTCCATACTGAGAGGGCTTTGAGCACGTGCATTTTGAGATTTAATCTCCTGGCATTGAGTTGCATAACCCTCAGTTTTTTTGTTAACTGTGCTGTTTACGGAGGTGGGTTTGACTATTGAGCCTTGCCTAAAAAAGGCACTATGGGGGCAGCAAGAGCCTTGGCCAGTATTCGAAAGCTTAGGGGTGACAGGTGCAAGCCGTCTGTTGTGAAGCAACGCGGCTTGTTGAGCATGTCATCCCAGGCTGACAGACACTGGATCCTCTTTGAATGACACCAGAAGCTTATCCAATTGTTGAAATTGATCATCTTTTCTTTATACTGAGGTATCATTCTTGGTGAAGACAGGATGCTACTCAGTGTCAGGGTCATACCAGCCTGGGCTACATGATCAAAGAGTTCTTCCATGTCTATTTTCATGTACTCCAGGGAGGTACATCTTAGGTCATTCACATCAACATGTACAATGACAGTCATATTTGTACTTGTTCTGGAGTGACCCGAGTGCTTGTATTACGTGGCGGATTCTGGGTCCCCACAGGCAGCTAACAGTAACCTTCTGCTTGTCCAGCCTAGTGAGTGGGATGTCAGTGTGCCTGACTATAGAGTCACCTATTACTAGTGTGTTAGGTATGTTATTTCACCTTAAGGGCTGTGATTGTGCGGCACACTGATTTTGTGTTTTATGTGTTATCTGGTTTGTGACAGGAGGTGCAGGTTGTCTGGGTTTTTGCTTTGGAGGTCTCTGATGCTTTTGCAGGTTTTTATTTAGAGTCTTCGAGTATGATTTTGTGTATTTGTGTGTATTTTTTGCCAGTGCTGTTTTAGTAGGTCTGTGTGCAGCTGGAGGTGTTGTGCAAGTGTTAACCTCCTCTTGACTGTCGGTTCCGGTCTTGGGTGGAGCAGCCTAGCTTCCAGTTTGGCTGTATAATTGCATCTCTCGCATATGTTATTGTTTTGTGGTAGGAGGAGAGGGTTGTCTGTGTACATGAGGCAGTTGTAACATTGCCTCAGGATACCCAGATTCACCAGCTGGACTGCAGAGTGCACCTGAAGTTGCCCTTTGGTCATGCCTGAATAGTAGGGTGAGCTGCTTAGTCACTTGGTTGGTGAGGGGTGAATAAAGAGCCTTGCCCTGCTGGGCAATCAGTGTTAGGGTATATTAGTGCTTGCTATTAGGTCTGAACAATTGCTGGGCTGGAAGATGCTTTTTGAGTGCTTAGGTTGAGAGTTAGACTAGTTATAAGGGAAAAATTGAAGAGGAGACTTAGTGGAGCCGGGAATAACTTAACCATAGCTAACCGGCACTGCCCGATGAGCAAAACCATGCAAATGCATTTTTTAAAGAAGGGAAATGAAAGAGATAAAAATTAGCCCAAAATGGCCAATAAACTACTAACTTCTGGGCTGGAACCACTCCTCCAGGGACAGATAGGTTGCTCAAAGCTCCCCTCTCTCACAGATGAACAGAGAAACTTCATTCTATCCAAGTAAGGTATGGGCAACTCAGAAACTAGTATTACAGCCCTGAATTCAGAACTAGCCTGAAAACTGGACTATACTAGCTTAGAAAAGCGGAAAACAAGGAATTTTTTCGTTTTTTTTTAAAAGATAAGGCAAAACCAGTAAAAAATACACTTAAAACAGCTTTAAACGACTACAAATGATAAGAAAAGGCTATCACACTTTAGTGTGTAGCCCACAACAGTTAAACAAATTATTGAAATGAAAAACAACTTTTTAAAAGTGCAAGCAGTCAAATAAGTACAATATGTGAAAAAAAACAAGCTTTTAAATCACAATAAATGCTGGAAAATCTGCATTTAGGTGGAAAACAGTTAAGTACAGCAAGAAAGTACAGAAAACTGATACTTAATCACTCCAAAGTCTCTCTTCTAAGCTAGAAGGCGTGTATCAGTTTAACGCTTTATAGTGTTACCCAGTAGGTTAGTTACAGGAAAGATGGGAAATAAGCGCAGATGTGGTCTTTTAAACCAGAAAGGTGAAAGTGACGGACAAACTGTCCAAATGGTCAATCAACTACAATTTCTGGGCCAAGAATCTCTCCTCTCGTGGGAGACAGGCTACCTAGTGCTTACCACTCCCACTGATAATCTAGAAGGCTTTCCTCCAACACAGAAAGGCTTCCGGGGATCAGAAGCTTACCAACAGTCCTGGATACAGCAACTCTGTATCTGGACTAGGCTAGTTACAGGAAAGGTGGGAAACAAGCACAAGTGCGGCTTTTAAATCAGAACATTGAAAGAGATGGAAAAAAACTGCCCAAACGGCCAATAGCTACAATTTCTGAGCCAGGAACCACTCCTCTTGTGGTAGATAGGCTACCTAATGCTTACCACTCCCACTGATAAGCTAGAAGGCTTCCCTCCAACACAGAAAGGCTTGGGGGGGCTCAGAAGCTTACAAAGTGACCTGAATACAGCAAATCTGTACCTGGACTAGACTAGTAACAGGAAAGGCAGGAAACAAGCGCAAACACAGGCTTTTAAATCAGAAGGTTGAAAGAGATGGAAAAGCTTCCCAAACGGCCAATAAACTATAATTTCTGGGCCAGAAACCAGTCCTCCTGTAGTAGATAGGTTACCTAGTCCTTACCACTCCCACTGATAAGCTAGAAGGCTTCTCTCCAACACAAAAGGGCTTGGGGGACTCAAAAGCTTACCAACAGTCCTGGATACAGTAAGTCTGTATCTGGACTTTACTAGTTACAGGAAAGCCAGGAAACAAGATTAGAATTTTTTTTTGTTTTTAATTTTTTTTTTTTTGTTACAGAAAAGCAGCTAAAACAGCAGTAAATACAATTCAAATTGTAGTGCAGGCCAGCACACCCGAGTGTGTAGCAACACTACGACAATACAGTTCAAATAAATGCAATTAAATTAACAAATGACTAAAAAACAAGTGCAGAAGACAGTAAATTACAAAGCTACTAACAAGCAGTAATAAGTGCAGAGTAAGAGCGACTGAACAGATAACAGCATGCAGAAAAGCAACTAAGTTACAGTAAGAGCAGATGAATAATATATATATATATATATATATATATATATATATATATATATATATATATATATTGAGGGAGGGAACAGAGCAGGATTAAGAGGCTATAGGGGTTGAACTTCCCAAATGCTCTCTTTGTACACAGTAGGAGTGCCTGAAATCAGAATATGATCTCACTGCACTCAGTTGAGTGAGCAAATGAGATGGGCCCAGAAGGAGTATCCAAATACAAATCTACAAGAGGGGGCGGGCAATTTCAAAGCCACCAACATTAACACCAAAACAAGAACAGGGAGGGTGGGGAACTAACTGTAGAGAGACAGCCACAACTTCAGTTGAGTTAATATTCAGTGAAAAACACAAATAAATAAATGAAATACAGTACTATATGCAAAATAGCACATAAAAGTGTACTTAAATTCACTTATACGTCCAGCTAATTTCAGGTAGATGTTAGCCGGCCAAAGCTCTGATAACAGAGACAACTCAAAATGTACCACTAATACAAGGCAAGACAGAATGTCAGTGATGAGGTGAAACTACCCCCACTGCTATCAATGGCTTCACAGAAATTCTAAAAAGTACTCTGTAGAGAGACAGCCACAACTTCACTTGAGTTAATATTCAGTGAAAAACACAAATAAATAAATTAAATACAGTACTATATGCATGTCCTCCCTGTGGTCGCGTGGGTTTCCTCCGGGAACTCCGGTTTCCTCCCACATCCCAAAGACATGCTGTAGGTGGATTGGACACTCTAAATTGGCCCTAGGTGTGAGTGTGTGCCTTCTGTGGAAGGTTGGGCGCCGGGCTGGCAACTCGACACTGTACAACTCCACTGCAAATCATGAGCGGACAGGTGTTCCGCTGTGGCGACCCCTAACTGGGAAAAAGACGAAAGAAGAAGAAGAAATACAGTACTATATGCAAAAGAGCAGATAAAAGTGTACTGAAATTCACTTATACGTCCAGCTGATTTCAGGTAGATGTTAGCCGGCCAAAGTCAGAACTATAAAGTCAGAAATGTTAATAAAGAATGATACTATGTATTTCTGAATATGTGAAAATATGAACCAATGGCAAGACAAAGCAAAACGTTGCAAAACCAACCAACCAACTGCTTAAATCCAAACTGAGATATAGCCAGGAACCAGCCAAAAACTGCTCTATTCACAAAAATGTAGCGCTTTTGTGTACATATAACATACACTTCATCAGAATTAAAGACAGTCACAAAAATGGGTTTAAATAACCCTCCTATAAAGTCACATAACCCATGACACACCTGAAAAATTCCTTAAAGACATCTTTACTACCCTAAAAATAAACACAGCCTAATAAACTATAAATACATAATATAAATACTTTAAAAATAACTCAATACAGTAATTTAAATATGAGACATAAATCTCAAAACACACGCTATAGATAAAGATTGATTCAAACCTGGGAGTGAAGTGGCATTTAATTTCAACTGCCAGTGCAGTTCCCTACATTCTACCATATCACGCCACGGACTTCCCAGGAAATTTTGATGTATAGTGTTGATACCAAAAAATAAAAAACATGGTCTGGATGCTTTTCAAATGACTGTATAAAGCATTTGTAGTTCTCATGTGTTTGATATCCTAGATATGTTCGAGATAAGATCTTTAAAACTATGAATAGTCTTTTCAACATAAAAACTTGGGCACTCTTTACATAGTGCCACATATACCACTCCAACGGATTTACAATTACAAAAAAATGTGTTTTAACCTTAATACCATTAATGAAACCTTCATTTTTTTCTAAAATGTATTGGCACTGATTGCAGGTACTACACTTATAGGTACCCCAAGCCCTTTCACTAACAGTAGTAAAAAGTTTGTCATCAAATTCCAACATATTCTTTATACACTTAGCTTTTCTAGTAACAAATACTGGGGTTTAGTCCCCAAAATATCAGCAACCCCTTCAAAAGCTCGAAAAATTGTCCAATTTTAATAATGTTACGAATAATGCTATATTCCTCAGTAAAAGTAGTATTAAATGAATTATATTCGACATTATGTTCTCTCTGACATATTAAAGCTTTATTATCAGTTAAAATAGGATTCACTTTTCTCTGCTGTCTCTTATGGAGGACTTCCCTGCATATTAAGTCAACTAAATCAGAGGGGTATCCTCTAGTTGTAAACATCCCTTTTAAATTTTCACATTCCTTAAAGAACACATCTTCGCTAGAAATCATACTGACTAATCTTATATACTGCCCCTTAATAATTCCCCTCTTTTGATACATGAGATGACAACTACTGTAGTGCAAAAGACTATTTGAATATGCTGCTTTCCTAAAAACACTACTCTGTATACATCTATTAGTGTTGTCCTTGTACACTAATACATCCAAATAACTAATACTTTCTGGATTATAACGGTAGGTAAACTTTAAATAGGAAGGAGTGGAATGGAAGAACTCTAAAAATCTTTGTCAATCTTGCTAACATCCCAAGCAATAAAAATATCATCCAAAAACCTGTAATAAAACTATGTTAGCAAACAGTGGGGAGCAACTTGCACCCATCATGAATAAAATTGTATTTCAACACCATGTCTAACAAAGCATCAAGAACATTAATTTTATTAGCACTAAAAACACCAGATTCAAAAATAAAATCATGGAACATTTCCATTCCAACATCTTGTGGAATAACATTGAATAAATGTACTACATCGATAGTAACAAAGGCTAAACTAGAACTGTATTTAACTTTTCTCAATTTAGATAAAAAAATCCCAAGAATCTTTCATTACATGGGAATAAGTAGATACCAATGCCTTTACTTTTTGATCTATATATACAGCCATAGGATGAGTGATAGATGTTCTAGCACTCACAATAGGTCTCATAGGGGGATCCCATAATCACTTACAGGGGCGGCTCGTGCTATTGAACTGCAGCCATCCCAGTTGTAAAATAAGAAAAATTAAACAAAATATATTATAAAAATAACAAAAAGAAAATAATAAAATAACCGTGAGTCCCAGAACATTGCACATACGCACTGGCGGCATTTCCGATATTCGGACTGCTGGTGAACCAGTCTGGAGCATGCACACAGAATCAAGACTGTCTACACCAGCAGTCCGGATTACAAAGACAACATGCACGTCTACGTTTTCCCAGCAGTCTATGCAGTCAGAACTGCATAGACTGGAACGGGGTTGGATTGCAACGTCCGCAGGCAGGGTGGTCTTGCTGGATAGATAGGACAAGCCTTAGGTGCTCTCGCGGGAAGGGCTTGCCTATTGCATGGATTAACAGCGCGGCCGGCGAAGATGGTGCTGGAATGGATTGTACAGCTCGGAGCTTGCTGCTTTTGACAGACTTTGCAGGTAAGTGTGTGTAGGAATGGATTGTACAGCTCAGCAATGGTGTGTGTGTGTGTGTGTGTGTGTGTGTGTGTGTGTGTGTGTGTGTGTGTGTGTGAAAAACAGAGGATGGCAGGGGAGGGGGGTGTCCATGCCTCTCAAATTATCCAAGACTAAAGAAAAGTGGATGTACTACAGGGGAATCACTAGATACTAGGAAATTTCCTCACTTTAAATCACAGAAAAAAGTTAAAAATGGGGGGGGGGTTGACACTCGGGAAGCTTTCCTCACTTTACATCACTGAAAAAAGTTAAAAGATCTACAGATTTTTCAGCAAGATGTTGCATATGAAGAAAATGCAGTATGAAACTGTAATGTCTGGCATTACTGACTTGAGTGCACTGGTTTGTGACTTATGAGGGCAGTGTTAAGACTATCTGATAAAGCCAGGGGAAATGCATATTACTCTAATCCACTTAAATAGTTACTAGAGCAACAGGTCTTGCCTCCAGATACATTTTCTGAACAATAAGAAGAATAAACCCTAATTTCTGGTATTATTCTCTGCCTGTAATAATTAATGATTTATAAGGATCCGTGATAACATCAGGGACAGGTGAGAGGTATTGCAGTGTGTGTGTGTGTGTGTGTGTGTAATGCCCCAGTCGTTACATGGTGGTGGGTAGAGAATAAGGCTTGAACCCTTTACCATGGGCCCAAATGGCAAGAGCCTGAATTCCCTACCCACCATCATTTGTAAAAAAAATGCAGATTTTTGCCTCATATTTGTTCTGTTCCTCATAAAATCTGTGGTTTCTGTATTTTTGTTTCTCAACACAGCCATTTGTACAGTGGTACCATTGTTACCTAACAGCTACAGGTTGGCTGGTTTGATTCTTGGCTGGGGTGCCTTCTATGTGGAGTCTGCATGTCCTCCCTGTGTTTGTGTGAATTTGCTCTGGTGTCCTTTCATCTTACAAAGACATGTCTGGAGTGTTTCTTCTTCTGCCAAAAATTGTCTTTTGTTTCAAATCAGACTTTCCTGGTTAACAAATGTTAAATAAATAAAAATGACAAGCACTGGAATTTCAGACTTCATATTCTTCAGAAAGTACACAATAACACAAAACCTATTATTATAGCAAGTTTCTAAGTTTATAAGATAGATATTTGAAATTTGTCCCTATTTTTGGGGCTGTATTACCCCATTATTGGCTTCGTCCAGGTTTTTCGTGCCAAGATTGAGAGCTATGGTGATAACTGAACTCACTGAATATGTTTCGGGGCTGTATTCCCGCATTACTGGCTTTGTCTGTGTTTTGCTAAGAGGTTGAGAGCTATGGTGAAAACTGAATTCACTGAATATGTTTGGGGGCTGTATTCCCCCATTATTGGCTTTGTTCAGGTGTTTTGTGCTAAGATGTTGACAGCTACGGTGAGAACTGTATTCAGTGAATGCAGCCATTTAAGTTTCAGTCTTCCTCTTTCATAAAATACATGATTGATTTGGCATAGTGGTATGTTGCTGTGACTGTTTTGCACAGGGTCCTGGGTTCAATGCTTGTTAGTGAAATGTATGGTGGTAACACAGCATTTTAGTCTAGCAACTTTCCAACATTATACAAGCAATGTTTAAAATATGTCCATTTTTTGGTCTTTTGCCCCCCCCCCCCCCAAATTTAGTTTTTTTCCAGATTTCTTGTTCTGCAAAGTTCAGAGATACAGCTAAGTGTCAAGTAGATTTTACAAGAAGCTGAGAGCTGCAGGGGAACAAAAGTTTAGTGATGCTTATGCTGAGTCTCCTTGCATTGTTAATAGCACAACAGGTAGTGTACTTGCTTTTGATGCAGAAGGCTGTGGGTCCTACTCCCACAGTAGGTAGATGCATTGCTGAAACTGTACTTTATTGTAAAGGGGGTGGATGCTGCAGTCCTTTTTGGTGAAGATACCTAGTAACTCTGAACCTGTTATCGGTTTGCCATCCATTCCCTATTGCAATATTACTAGCTTATCATTTTTAATGAAACATAGACAATTTATTCCTCAAGGGAATAAATATCAAGTAACCTCAGATCTCGATATTACAGACAGTTGAAACTTGCTGCTCTGAAGGGAAACTTCTGAAAATCTGTTTTATCTACTTTCCTTAATGATTTTTATGAGGTATACTGTATGCATTTGCTTTTTTTTTTTACTAACTGTATGAATGCATTTATACATGTATTTTTTTAACTTCAACATTACGTAACATAGATTGCATTCGCATTGCTTATGGAGCTTTTCTCCCCGGGCCTCCACTGAAAATGGGCACGTTCTGGTCCAGTGGACTTCCCCGGTAATCAAACTCGAAATAAATAAATAAATAAAAATAAATAAAGGGCAACAGGCACTTTATTTGTAGATGAAACAATGACACAAAGTTGTTTGCTAGCAGCAACCTCTTCATTAGTTACAGATTTCTTTAATGTGGAATTATTTAGATGACTTTTACTTCTTCAGAGATTGTGCATATTTACTGATACTGGTGGACTGTAGAAGTTTGAGTAGACTTTTATGATAGAAATGTTCTGAATTGGGCAGTTTTGTCATTATTGGTGCATGCATTTTGTTTCATTGTTTGCTGGAAAAATGTTCAAAACAAATTTAAAACGCCCTCTACAGCTGTACTATATTGTACAAGGAATATAATTTAATAAAATCAGAAAGGTGTATCAAAGACCACGTGTATGTTTCATGTGCAAGGGGCCTATGATTTGAAAACAGCCCAAAGTTAATTTCTGTCACTGGCAAAATGTATTTTCTTTGAATGTGGGTTTCAATGCTGTTTCAATTAATGTGAGTTTCAAGGGCAGAGACGTTTTAATGCCAAGTCTGTTTTCATTGTGAGATTGCATTGCTTTGTTTAGCAGATGTCTTAATGTTTGTGTTGTAAAATGCAAAATAAAACTTTCAAATGAAGTCCAAATCATCGTAGAAGTAAAGCAGTATGCACATTAGTGTTTATGGTAAATGGGGTGAAATAGCCAAGTAATGGTTCATTGGAACAGCTGAAGGGGGGAGGCTCCATTCGACCATGATTTTGTGAGAGTGAAGGGCGGCAAATTCAAAGACAGCCCCGGCTGACCTATACCTCTCAACTGTCCAGATTTTCACAGAATGAATAGATTTTTGCTTCTTATTTTTGTTTTTTTCCTCATTAAATGTGTGATTTTCTAGCAAATAATTTAGGAATTAAGTCACTAAATAATGACAGACACTGAGTTTCAGACTTCATAACCTTTAGAAAAATGCATGCTAAAGCAATACCTGTTATTCTATCAATTGTCTCAGTTTATACAACAATTTTTTGTACTGTTTATAAGTATATTTGGCCTTGTCCAGATTTCCTGCATTAACAGGTTGAGAGGTATGTGCAAATAAATTGCTTTAAAGAATTAGGCATATCCAAACCTCTGAACTGTCCCCGATTTTGGCTCAAAATGTTGCTCTTCCCCTAATAATCCTGCCGCAAAATGGCAATTTTGGAAGAAAACGTGGAAGGTTTACAATTAAGAAATAACTGTAATAAACAGAGTTACAGATTACTTTTATTTCAGAAATGCATACAGATTCTTTTATTTTCTCAGCTGCTCATGTTAGCAGTACTAATATTAAAAAAGTGTCCCTTCTTTGACAGGTTCCCAGCTGTATTGTGTGGCTATTTTATATTTTTGCATCACATTTTTGGTCCATTTTTCATAAAATTGTGTTTTTTTGGCAAATTAGTAACAAATCATTAAAGACTGAAGTTAGAAAATAATGACAGACATTTGTGTTTCAGATTTCATACCCTTCAGAAATTCATACTAATGCAAGACCTACTACTCTATTACCTTTCTAAGTTTATAAGAGCAATATTTAAAATTGTCCTTATTTTTGGGCCTTGTTCCACTTCTATGTATGGCTTTGTCCATATTTCTTGCTCTGAGGTCGAGAGGTATGACAAATGTGTCAGGGCCATCACAGTCAGCCACAGACATTTCAGATTGTGACATACTTGTTGCACCCCACTGCCTCATGCAGTGTGACTCTGGATGTGTCCAAGTAAGGCAAGGAGCAGTTATGCAGTGTAAATGTCCAGAGTATCCCACCATCCAAGGAAGACACAAGTACTACTTTTATTCTGTCCTTGATTTTGCAGAATGTTCTGGTTTGTCATATTTTTATACTGTTGATTTATGCTTATTATTACACAGAAAGTGCCTGTTGCTCTCTGTTTAAGTAGCAATGCTTTAATGACCATCAGGTAAGCTTGTCTGAGATTGTAAGATGCAAGTAAGCTTTAATAAGCATACTGTTAAAGACTTGCCATCAGTGAAAGCCTTTCTGTTGCCATGCAGAGAATACTTGCATAACTAGATAATGTATAAGCCTTGGGTAGTGAAATGCATATGACAGTATTTGTAATAAAGGACAGGATTACATTATTTTAAGAACCTCATTACATTTGTTGGAGACTTGCCGTCATCTTTGCAGGCTTTACCTGTAAACCAAACAGAATGCCAATCTATCGTGTGTGGTCCATTACCTGGACAGTAATCCTTTAAGCAATGTATCTTGAGCTTGTTTCTTGTTTGCTTTTCATTTTTTAGTTTGATCATGTTTTTCCCATGAAACAAGTAGATAGTTGTTGTCAGGCAGCAGGTCTTTTTTGGATAAGAAACATTTTTACAAGTGGGGTATCACAGATATTGCTACTTTCAGCATGTTACTTGGTACTTTAATTAAGCTGAATGTAAATTATAATTAGAACTACAGTGCAAGGAGAAGTGGTTTGATTTGAGTGCTGCTTGTTTTTCTTGTACTTGATTTTGACTGGCATTCCAGTAATGTATTTAAAAAGTAATTTATTTTTTCATGCCTCACAGCCTTTTTGTTTCCATCTAGATATTAAGCAAGCTAACATAGCTAATGCATTGAAATATTCTTCTACACTTCACATTGTCTTGATTGGACTCTCATAATGATGGTTTGGCACCCAGGGCAGCGTATTTAATTAAAGTTCCAGGTTTTGTGGTTTTGAGCATAACTCCTCCCCTTTCTAGTTGACCACACCCCTTCCCATTGGCCTCACCCATTCAGCTGTCTCCTGCAGCCCCCCTTCGATTTGAACTCACCAGCCGCCACTGATCACTTATGTATTTTTGGGATCCCAAAAAGGGGGGGGGGGGGACCACAGGAAATTTAACTTGTAAAAATTCCTAAATCTCTCTAGAAATTTCGTCTTGTTCCAACATATCTTGCAGAATAAATCGAATTCTGGAATAACGAGAATTAATCTAACTTAAAGATATCTGCTCATAAAAATCTTAATCAAATACATACCGAAACATTTTGTTTAAGTAGTCAACTTTAGTCATAATCACAATCCCTCCTCCCTTATCTGTCTTCATATCTCTGATCTTTTTGTTATATACGAGTTCTTTCAATAAATGTTGTTCCATGATAGTCAAATTTGTTTCACACATATTCAAATTGCTACCCCTTAACAATTCTCTAAAATTAAATTCACACAATTTTTCAAAGATTATTAAGGGCGTAGCTAATGCAGGGTTAAAGACACTACTTCTTCTTAAAACATTTTTAATTTGAATGTCATCGAGACCATTAAATAACAGTTTAAAATTGCACTTTCTTAAATATAGTATTAAGTCCACCATTAACGTCTCAATTCTAACATGTATAGTGCGGACAAACGTTAACCCCTTACTTAATAAACTGACTATATTTTCATCAAAAGTAACATTAGTGAAATTATACACTCTGAAATCGTTGTTGGCATTAATCAAAATGTTTGGTAATGCCTCATTAACAGTACCTGTTGCTTCATAACTTTCTAATGGTTCTGTGGATGCTGATAATACGAATTCTGCCTCTCGTATCTCCCTCTGGTTTGCCCTCTGTTCCACAGACATTGGTTCCCATTCTGCTGTTAGGAATTCCACTCATTCCAAAAATGGCCATGATTCTGGTTCCTCAGCCTCTCCGATCTCCTGGGAGGTGCTGCTTCTAAAGGGGCCACCACCTCTTCCTGATTTTAATTGTGATGGGCTTCCTCCAATGGGGGATTCACCTCAAAAGTTCTATTTTCTTGATTTCACCCATCTTGCACACCCATTAGCTGAATGTATGCTTTCCCTTACTGGTATAGTTAACAGAGTGAATATGTTCTATGTATCTATGCATGAGAGTAACTATACAAATGAGTGAGTGTTGTTAAGTGAATGTTTGTTTGTATTATGAATGTATGTATGTATGTTACTATCAATACCTGTAGTACTAGGAATATGCATTTTATATCTAACCTGTACAGGAAGCATTCTTTTATGATTATATTTTATGCATCACTTATTTACAAAATTTCTTCTAGTACTTTTCATTATCATATTCTGAAATATGCAGATCAAGTTTTTGTATTTATCATATCAATAGGGGATGAAAAATGCTTGAAATGATTTAAAAGTCAGTTTAAAATAAAATAAAATGGCATATTTCATTACAAATGCAGAACATTTCAAACAGTTAAATCTGCTAATTAATATTATTTTCCAATAATTAGCAAAGTAACTATGAATAATTAAGGCAGCAGATTGATTACCTACAGTAGATAGTGAATATTTTCATCAGAAGTGAGTCGCAATAGGAGTTTGCTGTGCCCCTATTTTTGCCAATATCATTTTGCTCCAATGGGAGAAGAAAGTTGTTTTAATATCTTCAAAACTGCCCCTTGAAAACTTTACATCAATTTTTGGGTGATATCTTTATTATGTAGAATATGTCCATCCATGAAATAGATGAGTTTCTGGTTTATATAAATTCAAACACCAGTTTTCTTTGATTTATCCACACATTCAGCATGAAAATGATTAGTTATGTGGATGTGCAAATTTAGAAAGACAGCAATAACAAAAAGCCGGTAAGCAATATTTTTAGAAAAGCCACATATTCAAATAGTTCACTTCATTTTTCTAGCTGCCACCCGAGCACCAGAAAAAGGGCATCTTTAAGGGACAGTATAGTAGGTTTGCTAGAATAGTATCAGAACATGACCAATTTGAAATTGAAGGGTAGAAATTAGCAAACAGTGTTTTTTTTTAACATGGGTATCCTGAAAGCCTTGTTTCTGAAATGAAAAATGAAGTTACGGCTAAATGGAAAAAGGTATTATTCAACCATTGTTAGGAGTCACACATTCAAGTACAGTTAGTATTTCTGGTAATGAAGTTTCCACTGGGGAACATATGTATTCCTTTATTACTACCTTTACTAATGATCACAATAAAATGTTTGGTGTTATGAAAAATTAAAAAGTTTGTTTTTGTTTTCATGGTCTCATTGAATTAGTGGGTTATAAACTTCAGATGGATGAAAATGTGGACATCTCCATAATCAGTAGTAATAAGAGACATGGCTCTTAAGTGCAGGTTTTGTAATCAGTATAAATTTATTTTGGAAAATAATTTGGCATGTGTTAATAATCATTTGTCAAAACAGCTTTTCATTGTACATGTAATTCAGTTGGTATTATTTATCTCGCTTTATGTCAAGACTGTAACATTTTTACGTAGGAAAAACCCAAAGCAGATTACAGGAGTGGATTTATGAACATAACCAAGATATTAGAGACAAGAAAACAGACAATTCTTTACACAACATATTTTAAAAAATCCAGACCATCAATTTTTGTTTTTTTGTTAGATATGGTTGCAAACATTCTGAAAGGGGAACCATAGGGTAATTTAAAAGAACAATGAGAAGCTATATGGCAATTTAAATTAAATGCCACAAACTATGCTGGTTTGAATGACCATGTCAGTATTTCAAGTTTTTTTAAGATTGTATTCATATTCAATTTAATTTTGAAATAATGTTTATTTTTGCATGCATTTATTTATATGGATCAACAAAAATATGTTCAGTATTAAATGCTCTGTGGTTTAACGGTTACTATGTTTAAGAGGGAATACAATGTTTGTAGGATTTCTATTGTCTAGGTTTGAAGATATGACTTGCTGGAGGGGAATTTAAACTTTAATTGATTCAATGAGTTTGATTCTAATGAAGTCAAAGTTACATGCACATGAAACCGCTTAATCTTTCTCTCTACAAAGGGTCTGTGTTTTAATAAATGTGAGGTGCTGAATACTCAGAGCAACCATTTCTTCTGACCAGAACTGGTTTATGTTTTAAGTGAATTATAGGTTCATAGGTAGGTACTAGACTATCAGCCATGGGGCCTATACAAGCCCAGCCAAAAAGGTACCCTGGCTTTTGCAACCCAATAAAATTATTTTCCTGTGCCACTGTCGAGCAGGGCCACAGAGGTGATCCCTGGGGTGAATTTCCTATTTCCCATCCAATCATCAAGATTTTTCTTGAAGAGTGCTAATGAGGAGCTTTGTTTGATAAAGACAGGTAGTTTATTCCAGAGTATGGGAAGTCTCTGGGACAGGAATCTATCCCTTTGGCATGTTCTGTTTATTGTGCTGACACGGTTTAGATCCCTAGAGCATGTAGCTCGGAGGGATTGGGATTTCTTTAAGTGGAGCATGTCCAACAGCTCTGGGTTTGACATAGCTTTATATGTTAGGCATACACCTCTGAGTAGGCGATATGCGATGGAGTAAAGCTGGAGTTTTTTGAGACGGTCTGCACAGGGTATCTGTTTGAGGCCAGTAATCCTCTTTGTGAGGTATTTCTGCGGCCTTTCCAGCTGTTGTAGATGTCTTGTGAGGTACATACCAAAAGGGGCATTGTACTCTATAACGGGTCTAATGAGTGATGAGTAGAGGGGAACAATGACCTCTTTTTTTCTGGATGAGAAACCTTTTGTGATGAGGTGTCCCACGTAGAAGAATTTCCTGACTACTGCGGCGATGTGATTATTAAAGTAGAGACTACTGTCCACCTGTGTCCCAAGGTCTCATCACACTTTCAGTGTTAAGTATACTACCACCTATGTTGTAGTTCATGGGTACAGAGTTTTTACCAAAGGGGATGACAATGCACTGTTTGGCATTGAGCTTGAGGCCATGGTTTTGACACCAGGAATCTGTCTCAGTGAGGCCCTTTTGTAGGATGTCCACATCGTTAGGAGTTTCGATTATGGCTCCTAATTTGCAGTCATCTGTGAACTTAGTTAGCCAAAGACCTTCTGTGTTAGCCTGTACTTCAGAGAAGTAGATACCAAACAGGAGAGGACCCAGGACTGAACCCTGTGGTACTCCACTTGTCACTGGTCTGAAGTCAGATTTGGAGTCTGCTACTTTCACAATGTGGGTTCTGTCGGTGAGACAGTTGGCAACCCATCTTGTGACATAGGGATTTATACCTAGTTTAGTGAGTTTATCTATAATTCCAGAGTGGGGGATGATGTTGAAAGCCTTGGCAAGATCTAGATAGGCTGTGTGAACTACCTTATCCTCATCTACAGCTTTGATGACTGCTTCAAAGAAGTCTATCAGGTTTAGGAGACATGATCTGCCTTTTACAAACCCCTACTCAGTGGGGTCCAGAGTTTGGAGATTACCAATGTCTTTGTTTATAAGTTCCATGATGATATGTTCCATGGCCTTGCAGACCAGGCTCTTCAGGCTAATGAGGCGGTAGTTCCCGGGGTCCGTGGTGGCTCCCCCCTTGTGGAGTGGGATAACCGTCGCTGTGCACCATTCAGCGGGCACAAAGCTTGAGGTGAGGCTATGATTTGAACATGGTACTTAGGTGGGGTGCCAGTTCATTCTGTAGTTCATGTAGAATGCAGCCTGGGATGTTTGGTCCCATGGATGCTGTGTTCTTGGCTTTGGAGAGTGTGATTTTTACCTGTGCAGCTGTGATTACAGGAAATTTCCATTCTTCTGGTATAGAGATGGGCTCTTTAGGGGGTGAGAGGGGGGTAAAATTTGGACTGAACCTATCTGCCAGGATGTTGGCAATATCAGTTGGGTCTGTGTATTTAGTGCCATTGTGCTGTAACTCAGAGCAGATCTGAGTGTTGCCATTGAGATTCTTGACATAGCTATAGAATGCTTTGTTGATGTCTTTAGAATCAGTGGTGATTTTGTTTTTATAACTAGCTTTGGAGGATTTTACCAGGGATCGCAGCTTCTTCCTAAGGCTGACCAGGGAGCTCCTCCACTCATGGGATTTTACTTTCTTTTGCAACAGTTTCCTCCTTCTGTTGTACAGTTTGTTTATGGCAGGCGACCACCAGATCGGCTTCCTTTTTTTGGAGGATAGCATCTTGGTTCTGTTTGGGATAGCACGATCCATGCACTCGTGTAAGTGCTTATAAAGTGCAATTGTGTAGGATTCAGTAGTCGTAACTGTATTGTCCATCTGCATGGTTGTCATGAAGTTCACCACTTCTGTCTTAAGAAGCATGAAGTTGGCTTTGGAGAAATTTTTTATCATGGTTTCCTTAATGGGGGGGTGGGGGCAGGATGTGGATATCTAGGGTAATTAGCTTATGGTCGGGTGAGACCAATGAGGCGTTGACTTCAGGTGTGGAACACCGGTCACTCATGTTGGTAATGACTAGATCTAGGATATTGTTGCCCCTGGTGGGGGTGTGGATAAGTTGATCCAGGGCATTGGAGTTTATGAATTCCAGAAAGCGTTGAGTGAAGGAGTTGGTACACGAGTAGTTTTCCCAGTTAATGGTGGGGTAGTTGAAATCACCCATTATTTGGGTGTTTGGTTGAACCCTAATATTTTCCAGTACATCAAGAAAACAGGAGTGGGAATCCTGGGGCATGGTGGGGGATCTGTAGCAAGCTACAATTTGGATTGCAGTTTTGCCCAGAGTTAGTTTCACTTGGATAACCACGGCTGCATTATGCTGAGCAACTGGCATGGAGGTGTGGATATCCTTAATGAATATGGACACACCTCCACCTTTGGTGTTCCAGTCCAGGTTACATGGCTGAAAAGTGTGGTATGAGTTATAGCCTGGTAGTGCAGGGGTGCTCTCCGGAGCCTTGAACCAGGTCTCAGTCACTGCCCAGATATCAATGTTCTCCATTTTAAGGAGTGCCATGAGTGAGTGCATTTTGAGATTTAGACTTCTAGCATTGAGTAGCATCACCCTCAGTTTTTGCTTGCCTGTTCCTGTTATGGTGGTGAATTTATCATTTGAACCTTGCCTAAAAAAGGCACTATAGGGGTGGCAAGAACCTTAGCCAGTATACGGAACCCCAGGGGTAACAGGTGCAAGCCATTTCTGGCAAAGCATCGTGGTCTGTCGACCATGTCATCCCAAGCAGACAGATACTGGATCCCTTTAGAATGGCACCAGAAGCTTAACCAATTGTTGAAGTCAATCATTTTGTCCTTGTACTGCGGCATCATTTTGGGTGATGGCAGAATGCTACTCAGGGATAGGGTCATACCTGCCTGGGCTACAAGATTGGAGAGCTCTTCCATGTCTCTTTTCATGTAGTCCAGGGAGGTACATCTCAGGTCATTCACACCAACATGGACAATGACAGTGTCATATTTGTACTTGTTGTGGAGTGACCTGAGTGCGTGAGTTATGTGGCGGATCCTGGCACCTGACAGGCAGCTGACATCAGTGTGCCTGACTACAGAGTCACCTATGACTAGTGTGTTGGCTACGTTGTTTTGTCTTATTGGCTGTGGTTGAGTGGCACACTTGAGTCTGTGAGCTGTGTGTCATTTGTGTTGTGTTGGGGGTGGAGGTTACTTGCATTTCTGCTTTGGAGGTCTCTGTTGCTTGAGCAGATTATTATTGAGAGCCTCCGCGAATGTTTTTGTGTTGCTATTTGAGGATTTAGGTGGTGTAGATTTAGTGAGACTATGTGATGAGTGTGGTGTGGTGCAAGTGTTTACCTTCTCTTCTTGACTGTCAAGTTCAGTCTTGGTTGGAGAGAGCTTTACCTCCAGTTTGGCTAGATAAGTGCATCTCTCACAGGTTGTAGTGTTGGGTGGTAGGAGAAGAGGGTTGTCTGTGTACATGATACAATTTCTACATTGCCCCAAGATGCCCAGATCATCAGATAGACAGGAGAGAACACTGGGAGCTGACCCTTGGACATGCCTGAGCAAAAAACTATTTTCCTCTAGATAAGTGAGGAAAGTGAGTACAAGAGCTGTTTTTCTCTAAGCAAGTGAGGAAAGTAAGTAACAAAACTGTTTTTCTCTAGGTAATGAGGAAGGTTGAGTGCTGTAGTAATTACTAGGTTATTTAGTGCTTACAAGTTCTGAACAAGTGCTGATCACGAATAAGCAAATTCAAGTGCTGAAACTAAGAATCTGTATCTGGACTAAACTAGTTACAGAAAAGGGGGAAACAAGTGGAATTGCGGGCTTTTAAATCAGAAAGTTGAGAGAGATGGAAAAACTGCCCAAACAGCCAATAACTATAATTTCTGGGCCAGAACCACTCCTTATGTGGTAGATAGGCTACCTAGTGCTTACCACTCCCACTGATAAGCTAGAAGGCTTCCCTCCAACACAAGAAAGCTTGGGGGTCTAAGAAGCTTACATACAGTCCTGGATACAGCAAATCTGAATCTGGACTACACTAGTTACAGGAAAGGTAGGAAACAGGCTTAGAATTTTTTTTTTTTTTTAAATACAGAAAATCATGGAGTAATTGACTTGTATGATCTAGGTGTCATGACCCTATTACACTTATTTTCTGGGGAATGCACTAGCTGCCTATATGTTCTTGTGTAACCAACAAAGTATATATATCATTGTTGTGGCAGTCTGCTTTGACGTGTATGATCTACATCTCTTGTTATTGTCTGGTTCTAGGTTGGATTAGGTGTCACAAAATAGAACCTCTTAGAGGTTACTCATTCCTTATTTTCTCTGCCTCTGTACTACTGAAAATGTCATTCTCCTGGGAATTCCTGGCAGTAAACTCGACTGGCTGCAGGTACTGTGTAATTCTTCTATCTACCTTCTGATTGGTACTCCATGGTTCCCTCCTATTACACTTATTTTCTGGGGAATGCACTAGCTGCCTATGTGTTCTTGTGTAACGAACAAAGTATATATATCATTGTTGTGGCAGTCTGCTTTGACTTGTATGATCTATGATCTGGGTCCTCTCCTTCTTAAAGAAATGCTAATCCATTACCAGCCAGATATGCCGCTCCATTTAGCCAGTCTGCCTATAATGCAAAGGATATGACATGAAATTCTAATAAGCCCTGCTTCTCACAGCAAGAACCATACATTTATTATATCTCACCTTATGGATTACAGAAGTCATCATTTACTAATGGCTTTAACAGGTATCCTAGATGACACAATTTTTCCCATGGCTTGTGTGGCCAATAACAATAATTTTGCCATTGTTTATTAATGTCAGCAATTTTAATTTTTTTTTCTGATATTACCTGCTCTGTTAGCCCTGTCTTTTCGTTTACATTTATGTACACTGTGTTTAGTTTTAAAGATCATACATTACTCTGCATTCAAACTCCTGGGGAAAAGTGGCTACAAAATGTAATTAGTTTCCTGTTGACTCTACTGATTTGGTTGTCTCACTGCATGGCTTTACAGTGTCATATACCACAAACAGGGATTCATTAAAACAGTTTGCAAATGCAGAAATGACAGGGGAGATACACAGCTGATCCACTTCCCATGCATTTGCACTTATTAATAAAGAATAAGGGTGCCAAGTATGAGAAAATGTAATATGCAAGCTAAAGTCATTAATGCTTCAGTTACTGTTTTAGAAATAATCCAGAGACATTTCTGACTTCATTAAACTCAATTGCACTGCAAAAAATATCTGACTTGGATACCTATGCTAACTGTTGCACCATTCCTTGCATCTGCACTGAAATCTCTGTTTCTCACTGTAAAAATCAGTTTCTCTGTTCTTTTATTGTTGTATGAGCATGCCCTTTGTTTTTTTCTTTATGCAGTCCTTCTTACATCCTGTAGCTGGCAATATTTTGCTTACATCTCAGTGGACCTTTCTCAGCAAAACTTTTAATGCATTTGCAACTCATGGTACTTGATCAGTAGAATACACTGCCTTCCTGTGATGCAGCCTGACTACTCAGGATTTCTTCTGCAGATATAATAATGAGTTTGACCTAGCTGTCCTGTGTCTCAGAGGGTGACTGAAGGCAGTCATTTCCTTTTTGCTTAGCCTGACAGATCAACTTTCTGATGCTCCAGTCAGGTAATGTGCTGCCGTAATTCAAACTAGAGTCTATACTGCACTGCAAACTTGTAGCTATGTTCAAAGCCAAAACATAAACACCGAATCTAGTGGTCAAGAGAGTGTGAAATGACTGCTCCCAGTATTAACAAAGCTGCAACTACTGTGATGATGTTGGGGAAGGTGTCTGCTGTCATCCATCAACCATTGTTTTAACATGGAAATTGCAACATGAATAAAGGCCCAATTAAAAGACTGTGAAAACATTTTCAGACTAGGCTAATGGAGTAAGGATACTACCTAAACTAATCCTGCAAAGCCTGATTGCCCAGCACATCTATTCATGCATGTACCCCCCCCCAAAGAAAAGTGTTCCAAAGATGTAAAAATTATTTTGCAACAGAACACGTTTGACAAATATACAAGGGTCAGTTTATGGAAGTAAATATATGTTGTAATAATATTACATTACTGTCAGGATGGCATTTGATGGATGAGGCAAAAGGAAAGGTTGCTAGGATTTTGCTAGGATTTTAATCACAGATTGTTTAAACATATACAAGTATGCACTAAGTAAAACAGCTGGTCATAACAACTAGCCATAACATAACAACAACGATGCAGATAAAGGGCAAAGTGTTACAAGTAAATTAATGTTTGATATAAAAATATATTGTTACCATATGTGAATGGTAGCCTGAGGGTGTTATTTAACCATCTCAGAACCTTTACAACTAGAGAGGGTATTAGCCCTATGAAAAAATGGTTTACACACTAATAATGATGAATACCATGAGGCTAGTAATAGACTTAGCTCAGAATTTCTGAAGGGAGGTTATAAGCAAGTGATGTTGGCTGATACATCTGGAGTAGTGGATAGGTTATGTCCTGATAGGGATAAACCATTTTTTCATAGGACTAATACCCTCTGTAGTTGTAAAGGTTCTGACATGGTTAATAACACCCTCAGGCTACCATTAACATATTGTAACAATATACACCAGATCTGTGACACTATACATAAGTATTGGCCTGTACTGCTCACTGATTCTAGGATTAAAGATACTGTAGGTTATCAACCTAGCTTTACTTTTAAGAACAGTATGTCATTAAAGCGACAACTTTGTTATAAATCTACAGGCCCCAGTGTCCCCAGATCTATCAGGACAGGTACCTTTGCATGTAGGTCATGCAAAGCTTGTAAATTTATTTCGAAGGTGGTAACCTTTAAGCATCCTGTGATGGACTACTCTTTTAATCCTAAGTTTTATGCGGACTGTAGATCAAACGGACTAGCATATTTGGCGAAGTGCACTAAGTGCACCACATTCTATGTTGGTAAAACAATAAGAATGTTGAAAGAGAGGGTGTTACAACATTTGGGTGATATTAAGAGGAAGAACCTGTTGAATGCATTAGCAAAACATGTTTCTGTGCAACATGACCATAATTTTGAATTTATAGTGTTGCAATTAGTTCAAGAGAGTGGTAGAGGAGGTGTTTATAATAA
Source organism: Protopterus annectens (assembly GCF_019279795.1). Taxonomy (NCBI): domain Eukaryota; kingdom Metazoa; phylum Chordata; order Ceratodontiformes; family Protopteridae; genus Protopterus; species Protopterus annectens. Next base: position 216,761,206 of record NC_056749.1, on the reverse strand, counting down.
TATAGTAGAGCTAGCAGAGATTAAATGGATTACCAGACTGCAGGCTGATAAGCCTTCAGGCATTAATGCCAGTGTGTCTTTAAAACCTCTCCTTAAGAAATGCTATTTGCATCAGTGACCGTCATCATGTTTCTATTGGGTATATTTAATTGTTCTTGTTATATAATTGACTTGTTTTTAGTTAAGCAGTGGATCTGATGAAGCACATTCGGTGTGAAAGTGCTTATCCTGTCTTGTCTGTGGAATAAACATTTTGTATGCTTTCAGCTTTGGTGGTTACGTGGTTTGTTTTTTATCAGTTTGGTAAACAAATGCTGATAAGTAAATAATAAATAATGTTGTTAGTTTTGTGCACTAATCAGCTAAAACCATATTATAAACAATTCCAGCACTGCTGGTCATTACATATTTTATCCTGTTTTCCCCATTTCAATTATAAGTCCATTTGATAAGTATTTTAACAGTAGGTGGGTAACAATATCATCTATAAAGATTTTTTTCACTGTAATTTCATTCTAAGACAAACCTCACAAAACCGATTTGTTTAAGTATATCAATAGCAATATCTAAATTCAATTTGCTCCAGATATAGGTCATTGTACTTAGAAAAAATGCATACCTGAGTTAAATTCTTCTTCTAGCAATTTTTGTTATGTTTAGTGGTGCCATGTTTCATATAATTTCTGGCATATGTCACAGATTAAATTTGAACTGTGAGCAATGTTTCTTGCATGGTTACCTATAACCACACATTACTGCACTATAGATGCAGTCTTTGGATTGGGAGATAATGGTACTCAAGCTTGCCTGCCTTCACCTCTATACTGTTTTAAATCAGTTACATGAGCAGTAGTACTTAAGCTTCCCTACCTTCACCCCAACACTGTTTTTAATCAGTTATATGAGCTGTAGCACTCAGGCTTGCCTGTCTTCACTTCTGCACTTTTTTAATCAGCTGTACTCAGACTTGCCTGTCTTCACTTCTGCACTTTTTAAATCAGCTGTACTCAGACTTGCCTGCCTTCACTTCTGCACTGTTTTAATCAGCTGTACTCGGACTTGCCTGCCTTCACTTCTGCACTGTTTTAATCAGCTGTACTCGGACTTGCCTGCCTTCACTTCTGCACTGTTTTAATCAGCTGTACTCAGACTTGCTTGCCTTCACCTCTGCACTGTTTTGAATCAGTTACATCAGCAAAAATTCAGACTTTTATTATTACCCTTCTGTTATCTGTCTCAGCAAGGGAACAAAACTTTTCTAGCTTGTTGATACTTCACATACAAATGGGTGCTAAAGCATTTAGGTTCAGCCACATCGCATTTATGAAATAAACTCTGAAAATGCATCAAAAATAAGTCTATAGATTCATTCCCAATGCAGTTAAAGCTGTCTCTGTTAACAATAAATGTAGTTGTACTGCTATTAGCTAAAGAGTACTTTCATGAAGAGAATAGTTGTTGGAAATTTGTTACACAGTTTGATAGCTTTTTTCCATTTTTTGTCGCTTTATCTAACATTAATATCTCAGAATGAGATCTCAAGACATAAATAGTTACTTGTATGCATGACTACTCTTTTTGTGGTACATATGTACTGGAGTGAATTACTGAAGTGATCCCATGTTACTTTAAATGTCATTTTTATATGTGCTATTGTCTAGATTATCTCAATTAAGAATCACATCATTTACATTAATTACTTCTCCCTTACTTTAAATCATCTACTAACCTGACTAATGTGGATATGGTGATATCATTTATCTTTATCCAACAGGAACAAAGACAGATGAACTACTTATCCTTGCAAGATAATATAAACCAACTGGAAGATCTCCTTGCGAAGGACACTGAAAGAGCATTTCATGCAAAACTTGGATTATAAATAAAGCAGCGACACCTGGCATTAAAAACAAAGTCTACTCTTCCATTATCCTTTCATCACCGTCATTACTTATAACCAACCGGCTGCCCTTCTGTAGCCCTCTACTTTGTTCTCACTCTTCAAAATGAATGAATGAAAATTTTAACAATGAACAAATAAATAAAATAATGTGTGTATGCTGATTATGTTGCAAAATTAATCATATACGCAAACTCATTGTTGTGAAAGTTGACATTGTACTTCTGTACCATTGTCGTAGAATGTTTTGTATTTTATTTGTGGGGTGATGGCTATTCTTACACGTTTTTCCTTGCTATGAAAATGGACAATACCTAGACATTTTTCAAATCAGCAAAAATTAAACCAGAACACAAACAAACAAATGTATTATTTTTTCCTATTTTTATTCTCTCTACCTCTGGCCAGTACTGTGTTTCTGTATAAGCATTAAATAAATAATTGTAGCAGTGTTTCTTGCTCCCTCACCACTGAAAATGACCATTTGAGTCCCAAGGAGAAACAGTGAAAAAAAAATGTTTAATAAATCATGAGTGTAGCAAGCAAATTCTACTTTGTAGTAACAAGCTTTTAGTGCTACGCCCTCCATGGAAACCTATAACTTAAAAATGGACACATCTCTCAAAATGCTGCCCTCCCAAGCATTTAATAAATGTAAGAAACATTTTCAATGTTTCACCCTAAAATTATTAAAGATATTGTCTCTAGATTAGCAACATTGCATCTGCTGTTGGATGCATTCATTTAGACATTCGTGTGCATAATATAACATAAAAAAGCCATATTGAGGTGATACTCAGAAAAAATGTAGTAAGTAGAGTAGAAATGATATGCCTGGCTACATCCTTGCAATAAATCGGTAGATAACAAAACCAATACAAAGAAATGGGGATAAACTGCCTTGCATCATTTTTTGTTTGTGAGCACTGACTTGAAATGATTCAGTCTCTTCTAGCAAAAAAAAAAAAAAATCAGGACCATTTATCTATTCCTCACAACCTTTTTTTCACCAAAATATTTAGCACAATGAGTTTGCAAATAAACAAAACATGCAACATACGATCAATCCTGGCTACAAAACATCATAAATTAGTCTGCATTTGTGCTTCTAAATTCTTACAACAGTATGGAATATTAAAAACCTCACAATATGTGGCAGCTAAGAAGCATCTTATTGACTTATTTTATTTTAATTAATTTGCAGTGTAAGTGGCTAGTCCAGGGACCCTTTACATCAACAACCTAGGTGCAAGGTATTAACAATCAGATGAGGTTTTACAAAATCCAGTGCAAATTAAAACTTGAGTAATACGGTAGTCAGTTTCAATGTATAGTTAAACCAATATAATGTTTAAAATATTTATCACACTGCAGTGACTTTAGTTATAGCAGAAGATGCACTAAGGTAAAAGGATTAGCGTGAAACAAAAGCTAAAATGAAATTATTACATTGCACATGCTTACACATTTCAGAGTGCAGAATACTGATCAATTCTGTCATATTTCAATGTGTACTGGATTAAGTAACCTGACAGTGAGTTCATAACCTGCAGTACTCTGAGCCTTCAGTATTGTCACAGAATGAGAAGGCTCTCATTTAGACAAAATTACTTACTACTTTGACTTTTTATTAGCCTACTTAAAAATATAAATATATATGTACACATAAAGAACAAGATTCCCTGTTAAGACAAAAATTTAAATATGTACAGGCTGTGGTACTCTTATAGGTGATGAATAGTCTAGGTTCTGAGAGATACACTGGCAGTTATTTGGCTAAAATGGAACTTTTACCTATTGTTTTGAAAGCAGGTCTATCTCTAAAGTCATTTAAGGTAATTGTTTTTCTATTAAATGTAGGGAAGAGTTTCTTGTATTTCTTACTGTAATTAATTTGAATTATGTTGTGAAGTTTTACTGAAGCTCTTTTCACCATTAATGTATCAAAACTGAAGCCTAAGTAGTGTGAGAGTTTTGTCAGACATATATTTATCCTCTCTGTAATTTATATTTTCACTATGTTCATTGTAATGGTGTTTACTGTTCATCAAAAAATCCAAAACATTAAACTGTCTCATAAAGTTGTTGTAAAATGTCAACACAGCATCATTATAGCTAAACCTCCAAATGTAATCCAAGTAATCCTATTTGTATCAGCAAAACTTATCTTTAAAACACTTTCACAGAAAGTGATTATGATACTTCAACCAACTAATATTCATCTATTACTCGAATGTATAATTTAAAGTTTACCATGTTGTGTCAAATGTCATAGGTTGTTGCAAAGTATTATTATATTCCATCATACTAAAATAAAAAAATGCTTCAAGTCGGAAATGATGTAAGCTGAGCCAAAACAAGATTTGGGTAATACCTTGGAAAACAAAGAAATACGTTTCCAATTTATATTAAATGTTAATACCACACCAGGGTTAAAGGAGCATATAACGTTATTTAATGTTTGTTTGTTTGTGTCTTTCGGCTTTTCCCAGTTAGGGGTCGCCACAGCAGAACTCCGGTCCACTAATGATTGGCAGTTGATCTTTACATACCGGCTTGCCAGGCCTGACGCACAACCTTCAATGAAGGTACGCCCATTCACGCATGTCTCCACGCAGAAGATGCTCTAGCTGAGAATCGAACCGGACAGCATCTTACTGTGAGGCGACAACGCTACCGCAGCACCACCATAATACACATCATAATTTCATAAACTGTTGATCATTTAATTACAATTATACATGGTAATAGTATGTTTAAGGTGTCTATTGGCTTAAGTCATGTGGCATATCTTTGTTTAAATTTGGAAGTAGCATTGTTACTTTTGAGTCTGAAGAAGTTTTTGTAACAAGAGGCAAAACTGCTAAACTTTATTAAACTTTTGTGCATGTTTTTTGGCATTTTTTTCTTGTTCATCTTCCATCATGTTAACAATCTTTCATAACGTCAAATCATCTGCCAACTAGAATAATGTGAAAAATGTTATGAAATTTAAGTCTGCTGTAAAGACAATCAATAAAGACAGACCTGTCATTCATCAATGCAGGATGTTCTTATACATTTGATAAGGCACAATGAACTGTGCATGGTACTAGAATGTTGTGGGAATCTATAGATGTTAAAAAGCAGAAGCCCGAAGCGATTCGCCTTACAATCCCTGGTTATGCAATAATATATGCACCATGCACACCCTTAAGTGTCTTCCTGAACTTACAAAATGATCATCTGTATTTTTTGCAGTCTGAATTTTACATTTAATAATTTGTAATACTTATATGTTTTGCAGTATGCTTAACTGTAAAATAGTTGTCTTTGTATTTTAACTAAATATTTTGTTATGTAAGGTTATAACTTTTAGACTGTGTATAATTTTACTTTGAACTGTTCAGGTTAGACATTTTCGTTACCATTCTGTCAAACTGTTGTACACCGCTCCTTAACTCCTTTTGTAAATTTTGTATCACAATCATTTTTAAAAATCATATTTTGGACAGAGTTGCTCAAATTCATCATATTAGTTCAGGTGTCACTGACACTTTAAAATCTGGGATCAAAATACTATGATGTGGCATAGTTACGGACATTTGGAAAATTATGTTAAAAATTCTCTTTTTCCAGGTTTTATCAATCACAATCTCACAAGAATGAATGTTTACCATTTTGAAACTACTAAGAACAAAACACCAACTGTGCATGTCACACACCATTTGAAGCTTCTGAATGGAGATTGCGGTGTAATGAGAAAAACAACTGCTCCTTTTAAACATTTGATTTAACATAAAAATGTAACAACATTTTTGCAGGGGGGGCTAGCCCCTCTGCACCCCCACACCCCCTGCAAATTATATATGCCAACTCCAAGATCACACTACAGTGGGGAAAAAGGGTAAATTTCCCAATCTTAACTGTACCATGATCTCCATCCAGAAACACCGAAAAAGGTACATTTTTGTGTTAAATCAAGTGTTTGAAAGGAGCAGTTGTTTTTCTCATTACACTGGGATCGCCATTCCACTGAGTGATGTGTGACATGCACAGCTGGTGTTTTGTTCTTACTAGTTTCGATATGGTTCTTGTGGGATTGCAATCTTTTCATCTCTTTGATTTTTTCATTTTCTTTACTGTCAATTCAATGTATTAAAGATCCATATATATATATATATATATATATATATATATATATATATATATATATACACACACACACACATATATATATATATATATATATATATATACACACATACATATATATATATATATATATATATATACACACACATATATATACATACTGAATGTGTGTGTGTGTGTGTGTGTGTGTGTGTGTGTGTGTATATATATATATATATATATATATATATATATATACACACACACATACACACACACACAGACACAAACATACACACACACAGATTGGTAACCATCGTTTTGTCAAATGCTCATTTTATCAAAAAAAGGGGGAAATGCGTTCAGTTTATCTAATGTCAGTTGATGGACTGCAACAATGGTTTAGCAGTGGTGGTGTGTAAAGCATGAAGATGGATTTTTGAAGGGCTGTGGGTTTGGGGGTGGGAGTGTACAAATGTTAGTCCTTCTAGGCTAGGGTTAGAGAAAGGGTTATGTAGGGAGATAGATGAAGTGATTTGAGTTGTATGGAGTGTGCGCATGTATATGTAGGTTAGAGTCAGAGTAAAGGCTAGGTAAGGGGATAGATTTTGTGTTGTACAAATGTGAGTATCAATGTTCACATAGATAGTGTCATTTTGTCTTGTGTAGTGGTAGCATTACAGAAAGGGATTTTCTAAACTTCAATGAGGGGCAGCATTAGGGTCAAGGTTAGGGTTAGCATGCACTAGTAAGGTAGAGAGTGGGTGAATGACCAAAACAGCAGTTGACATATCGTGAAACAAACTTTGTACTCACCAAAAGCAGTTCTCGGTGGAATGAGAAACCTGCTTTGCTGTTAGATGGCAATTGTTAATAAAATAGCTTAAACTTAAGTCTATATTTCTGTGGTGCCATGTATTTTTTTTTTTTGCTCTGCTATATACACACACAGACACTGTGTGTGTGTGTGTGTGTGTGTGTGTGTATATATATATATATATATATATATATATATATATATATATATATATATATATAAACATACATGCACACACATACAAAAAAAAAACTTACACGGTTTCTGTATGACGTGTGTTACTATGTCTCATACTCATAATTATGTTTCTTGGAATTCTATCCAAAATATTTTACTTGTCTTCTACTGTGTTATGCTGTGTTGTTCTCAGTTCTTACTGTCTTTATTATCCTGGTTTTGATGAAAATGGTCACCAGACTAGAGGATCAGACCACCTACCCAGTTAACTACTGAGAAATAAGATACACAAATAAATGAGTTTCTTAATGTGTTTCATACTTCATCATCAGAACAGAATGTGACATCATAGCTGCAGAGCAGTATTTTAAATACCATGTTCACATTATTTCTTGAACAGCAAAGCATCAGTGATCCAGTTATGCTGAGCCAAGTACAGCAGTTACACATTGGCAAACTGTAGCACAAGTACAGCAATTACACATTGGCAAACTGTAGCACAAGTACAGCAGTTGCACATTGGCAAACTGTAGCATTAGCAACATCAACTGAGCGGTTTACGTAGCAAAGTTCTACAAGGAATCTCAGTCTGCAGTGTTGTATTTATTCATTAACTTACTTTGTTCAGGATAAAACAAAATGTTCAAACTGTACCATTAGCTAGTATAAATAAAGCACTACTGGATGTCATCTCTTCCAGGAAAAAAAATCTGAACAGCCTATGAACTTCTTCTGACCCTCTGTCACCTTCAGTGAAGAGGTCGTAGAGGTCTTGCATGTTTAGTCACTTAACCACTGAGAACTGATGCTTATCTATCTTTTTTGTCATCTCCTCTGTTAAGTTGGGAGAAACTGAAATAAACACAAGGTAGTGCTAACTTTCATATGGTTTACTAATGCATTTTTTCAGAAACAGACAGTTGCTGGCTTCTTCCATTTCTTTATCCTTAATTTGTGGCATTTATTGTTACAGGTCAGATGAAGGTGGCAGATGGATATATTGCATTTAATATGCATTTTTGGATATTTTCCAACATGCTATCTTAACCATACTCTGCCAACATTGCTACTTAAATACATACACATGACTAAACGTTCCTTATTTCAGTTTATACAGACAGATACTGATAACTTATACTTTATGTTTTTCGACATAGTAGGTGATTACTGCTATTAGCAATTCATGCTTTATTCTTTACCATAACACCTTTTTGTAACTTAGCTTCCACTTGCAATAATTTTAAAATGAAAAACAAAGGAAGGTAGAAAAAAATAACAATTTCTTACTTTATTAACTAGACGTTGCTCTGCACCTAGTTTCAATGGTTTCCAGCTGCTCTGTGTGGTAGCTCTAATGCCATGATTTCCAGTTGTATTTGAACGAAAGGCGGCCTCAGCTGCAAAACAAACAAATAACTAAAATGTAAAGTCTGTATTTACCAAACAGTACCATCTAAAACATTTGATTTATTGTATCAAAATTTAACTGTTTTTTGCACTTGAGTTATTATAATATCTTAAATGAGCTGAATCCTTTATTGGTTGCTGAATTAACTGAAGGGATATGATGCCTTTTACTCAGCTCTCCAACATTGTTTAAAAAAGTATACAATAATTCAATAAATTTGTGAAACTACAAAAAATGGGGTGAGTCCCTTGCATCCCTCTGTGCTCACACAACTTCAGGCTGAGGTAAAGCCAACAATTCTTGTGCCCAAGCCATGTCCTGATCTGGCAACCCTCCTCAAAGTTTAGATTGTACAACACAGTTGCGGTCATTTACACCTGGTCAAACAGTGAGCACTGAAGCACTTCAATGCAAACAAAATCTGTTCTGTCTCTAAACAGTAGCAAACTGAGTGAGAATTGATACTTATTTATCGTTTTTGTCATCTCCTCTGTTAAGTTAGGAGAAACTGAAATAAACATAAGGTAGTGCTAACTTTCATAAGGTTTACTAATGCATTTTTTCAGAAACAGTTGCTGGCTCAAAATTCAAATTGTAAAACGCAGTTGCTGTAGTTTACATTTGTAGCAACTGCTACAGTTTATAACTGCTCCACATAGGTTCATAGGTTGTAACTAGGCTAATGACCACAAAGGCCCTTACAAGCCTAGACATGGACCCCAAATCATTTGGGTTCCAAGTTTCATTGGGGGGAGCATTTTATTAGACAGCTAGCTAAGGCTTTGTGTGGGTGGCACTGTTAGGATAATACCTTTCCTACTGATGGCCTCTGTTCATAAGGGACATGGGGGCCAGTCAAGGGGTAAATGTATGATTTCCTTTCAGTTGTCAATGTTTTGTTTTAATAGAGTCAGGGATGAGCTCTGTTTCACAGAGATGGGGAGTCTATTCTATAGTGCAGGGATCCTTTGGGACATATATCTGTCTCTCCATCACATTCTGTCAATGTCACAATTGAAGCTCAGATCCCTAGATCTGGTGTTTTTGGTGCCTTTTGTTTTGTTCATGTGGAACAGATCCATCAAAGCTGGGTTTGAGGAAGCCCTGTAATCCAGGCAAATATATTCTCTCAGCAGCCTGTAGGAGACTGAATATAGAGACAGAATCCTTATGCTATCAGTGAGGTATACAGTTATTCATGATCTGAATGCTCCTGGTGAGAAATCTTTGTGGATGTTTCAACTGCTGTAAGTGTCTGGTTAGATACATGCCAATGGGGGCACTATAGTCAGTGATAGATCTAATAAGGGCTAAGTAGAGTGGTACCATAACTTCCTTGGACCGAAATGTCATATTCTTACCTATTAGTTGGGTGACATAGAATGACTTTCTTATTATCTTAGTTGCATTCTTCTCGAAGGCCAGAATGTTTTCTCTGTATGTCCCCAAATCCCTACCTACTTGACCGACTCTTGGGGGTGTTTTATCGATGGAGTAATTAACTTGCATTGACAGTTTACCAAAGGGCATTATAATGCATTTTTTTGCATTAAGTTTTAGTCTATGGCTTTGGCACCAGTCATTTGTCTGTGCTAAACCCACTTTCACAATGTTTGCTTCTTCAGGGAATTTAAAATAGCTCCCAATTTACAGTCATATGTGCCAGAGGCCTTCGACAATAAGCATAACATCCAAGAAGTACATGCCAAGCAGGAGCAGGCCAGGCACACAGTCGTGGGGTATTTGAATGGTGACCGATCTTATGATCAAGGTGGTCTCATTTATTTCTTCCTGTCTGTGAGTCAGCTGGTAATCCAGCTAATTCTTTAAGGGTTTATGCCTAGCTCAGAGAGCTAGACAACAATGTCTGAGTGGGGTGTTTTGCCAAATGCCTTAACCAGGTCAAGATATGCAGCATGCAGTGTTTTCCCCTTGTTCATTGTCTAGGTGACCCTGTCAAAGAAGTCTACCAGGTTAAGTAGGCATGACCTTCTCTTAAAGCCCAGTGTCTTTTGAATATGTTCTCCTATGGTGAAAGATATTGGAACCCTCTTAAGCGACACCAGAAACTAACCCATTTATTAAAATCAATAATTTTATGTTCATACTGTGGCATCATCCTTGATGAAGGTAGAATGCTACTAAATTTAAGGCACATACCTCTGTGTCACACATATTCTGAGGTATCCATTATGTCTCTTTTGATATAGTCCAGTAATATATGTGTCAGGCCATTTACACACACATGGACTATGATGGAATCATATTTGTACCCGGGGTGCAGTAACTTGAGTGTGTGCATGATATTGTGGATCTTGTGTCCAGATTAACCATTATCTTCTCCTTGTCTATTCTGGTTAGTGGGCATCTGTGTGTCACACAATGGAGTCTCCAGTGTTTTATGTTTACTGTCTGCTTTGTTTTCACATATGGAGATAATTTCTGTGTTACTAAAGTCAGACTATGAAATCATGTAAAGTACTTCCATCTAATTGGGTATGATAAGTATTAATCACTACACAGGTATGGAGACTATTACTGATGACTCCCTCTTTTGACAAATTAGATTAAACCCAGATGCAGCCATTGGAAATACAATATGCTACCTTACATCAGTCAATGGCTAGTTTGCTGATTTGTATGAGTCTTCCCATTGGTACTGCTGTTACTATGAGTCTTCTCATTGGTACTGCTGTTACTATGAGTCTTCCCATTGGTACTGCTGTTACTATGAGTCTTTTCATTGGTACTGCTGTTACTATGAGTCTTCTCATTGGTACTGCTGTTACTATGAGTCTTCCCTTTGGTACTGCTCTTACTATGAGTATTCACATTGATATTACTATTAAAAAGCCTGCAATATTGTCTTACAGGGCCAGGAAACTGTTTCTTGGAGATAGTATGGCTTTAACTGAGGTGTATATTGCTTAAAAAATAGAAGGTGCTATTGATTGCAATTTCTCTGAGCAATACTACTAACATATACCGCAGCACTACCCAGAACTGTTTGCAGTTATCCACACTTGGCATACTTCATTAAACAAAAGTCACTGAATGCTAGCTGGGTATAGTAGGCATGTATCCATTCCTTGGGTTTTTGCTTTGTCATTTTTTTCTCTTCTTAGAAGGTTTCCTTTCTCACATTCCTGTAACCAAAATAAAAAAAAAGAAGAAAGAAAAGCCTATATCAGTCAGCTATACTGCTCTTATCATATTTTTCTGCATGAATTAGATGTTCACTGCTATTGACTCCCTGGTCAACCAAACAGCTTTTTTTAATCTATACTGAATACTTTTTGCCCTTAGTCTCTACTTTCGTGTAACTGCATAACACACCTCTGCTGCTACTAGCAATATAAGCCCTGAAACCTAATCATGCATCTGACCATCAATTTTCTTTCTTGACCCGGAAAGTTTAAAACAAGAGGCATCTGCATCCTCTGTGGAAGCAGTCTATGTGTATGTATTTTATCGCCTTAGCAGCAACAAAAATAGGGTGCCCTTATATTTTTTTACACTTTTTGCAGGACACCTAATCTTCCTAGTGACTCTGAGTGCTCACACAAAACTAGTACCAAATTCCACTTCTTCCAATGTACTTGAGTGACTCTAAACAGCACATACAACAAAATACTTTTAAGTTCCACGTATTGTTTTGGTATTTTTAAATTACATCAGCAACTTCTGTGAGATTGTTTGACTTACCACCTAAAGCTCTATCCCACTGATTATCTCTAGAATACCACCCACAGTGCCTCAGGTGTGGGACACGCTCTGTCCACCCTCTCTTGCACTCAGGTTCACTACTCCCCTACCCTAACACCAAATCCCACCCACCCCACTTTGTCGCCATTGTCCACTATCTTAATCCAATCAACTAAGTTCAAACCACTTTCAGATTAGCCCTGCACCTTTATACCTACAAAACTATCCCCATACCTCCCAACAGACATCATCCATCCTGTAGAAAAACTGTAGTCCTCCCCTTTTCCTCTATCTCATTTGCAATTATAATTAATACTACTACTCCAGACTCTCAACCCCCTTTTACACTAACCCCATATTGGTAAAGCACTTAATGTACCATAAACTCCAACCCCTTATACATAACGCAATCTCAACTCACAAAACGTCACCATTGACTCACAGCTAAATATCATCCTATCACCACCCACTTTTATACTTACAGCTTTTTATACTCACAGCACGTTTTCTCTGTCAGATGATTTTTACTTCTCTTCCTACTAGCAGACTCTATGGACTAATCCATTATGTTCACCCCAGCCATTTACCCCTCTATTGTACTATTCCTTAAGCAAAATATGCACTACGTAAACCTCCCCATGGTATTATTAGGTCTAAAAAATAAAATAAATATAAAATGGATATCCCCCTACTACCGCACCTTTTAAATATACAACTACGTGGAGACATCCATCCAAACCCTGGCCCTACTTTCTTCAGTAAATCTAAATTCACACACACTCACTTCCCTTTCATCCACTAACTTACAGGTCTCCCTTATCTCTTCCTCCCTTTATAACATTCACACAAGTGTCTGAAGCATAACCAATAAAACTGCTGCTTTTCATGCTTGGACAATATTACACCCCCCCCCCCCAATATAATTAGTCTAAATGAAATTTGGATCAAACTTGAAAAAAAAGCTGAAGAAATCCTTCATTCTGGTTACAATTGTTATAAGAGAAGACAGAACACACCAAAGGCAAGTGGTAGTGCTTTTACCTAAAAACTCCAGACTGAGTGCCTAATCTAAACCCCCTCCCTAATTTAATAACTCAGAATTCCTGTTCACTTTTTAAGCTCAACCATAAAAAGTTCCTGTACATTATTGCCATCTATATGTCACCAGGAACAGTATTAGGACACAGGAAGACCTCTTCTACTAGGTCCCAACCAACATCACAAAAGAAAATATACTACTGGCTGACTATAGCATTGATTGGCTCTCTATTGCCATTGACCTTTCAACACCTTATCTCCTTCACCACTCCCCTCTCCCACTTGCTATAACAAAACAATAACAAATGAATTATTACAGACTGGATTCTTACATCCTTTCCAGATAAAATTTCATTCTCTGCAACTCTGCCTAGCTCCCTTTGTGATCACCAATCCATTTTGACCATTCAAAAAACAACATCCTGAAAAACACATCATGTCCGCTCAGTCCACAACCTAACAAACTTCAATACTGGCACCTTCATCTCCAGCTGAAGGGCTGCATCTGGTCCAACATAGTAACTTTCCCACTAGAAGGAGTCATACCTCAATTTAATAACACATTTCTAAATATTCTAAATGAACTTCTTCACTCCGAGCAAAACAAGTCAAAATAAACACAGCCCCATGGCTAAACGTAAACACCAAACAGCTTATCCTACTAACACACAAGGCTTGGAAGACTTGGGCTAATAAATCTCAATCAAACTACCAATACTCCAAACAACTGAGGAACACTGTTGGGTATCATATCAATCTACACAAAAAGAAAAAAAAATACTGTACAAAAACGCAAGAGTGGATCCTTAACAACCCCAAATATTTCTGATCCATCATAAACAAAGTGCTATAATTCAGGCTTTCCATCCAAACTTCATATGACCTATCCAATATAAATACCTCTGAAACCATGGCCACACTATTCAATGCACATTTCATCCAACTGGTTTCCTCCCTACTAAATAATGTTGCCCCCTCTGCAACTCAACAGCCATCTCAACCTAGACAATGCTCCCATTATTTGTGACAAAATCTAGTCTCCACTTCAGCCATAAAAACACCTTCTCAAACTTAGACCAACCACACTGCACCAGGCAACTTACCATTTGAACACCTTAAAATTACAGCAGAGGACATTGTAGTGTCTGTGTTTGTGTGTGAGTGTGCTTTAAATGTAATTAATCAGTCCACCAAAGAATTTCATGTCCCACCTCTCTGGGGAAAAAAAAAAACATTTTCTTCCCCTTCATAAAGGTGGTCCATCAATTAAACTCCCCAACTACTCTCCCACAGCCATTCTAAACACTCTGTACAAATACTAGAGAAATGTATTCAAGCACAGCTCCTTTTTCATATAACCCAACATTATTTTCTTTCACCATACCAGCATGGTTTTCATCCACAACCAGCACCACCTCTGAACTTATTAGGGTTATCAACTCTTATCTCACACAGAAATAATAGTACCGTAATGTCAGTCCTCTCTCTAAGGTTTAGTAGTATCGAGATGGATAGATAGGAAACGAAAAAATGGGATACATTTTCAGCAATAAAGTGATAAAAGAATGCTGAAATAATGTTAGGACACAAGTATAGCAACAAAGGTCACTACATCTGGACCACTTCATGGTTAATTTGAAAGCAGAGAAAATGTTGTTGTAATTGAATATACAAGAGGTAGAAGTCCACAGTTTACCAGGAAGGAATGCAAAGGCTTTTAAATCTGCTGTGAGGGTAAACTTTGGTAGTACAGGGCAGTTGCTGCCATGGTAATTAGAGGACAATTTGTCTATGGAGAGATGCCGTGGATTTCAGTGAGGAGGGGCAGTAGGCAAAACTTTAGAATTTATACTCGTGTCACGAGGACAAGGAGTGTGCAGTGGTTAATGGAAGAAAGCTATTTTTGTTAATAATGTTCTTTTTTAACAACACATTAATTCACCACAAAATGACACATTTTGACTCATTGTCTTGTCTACATGTATCAAGTAAAGCACTGGAAAAGCTCTGCTAGGTCAAGGAATAGGTTACTGATATTGTTCAGTCCAAAGCCACAGTTGCTAAGCCCTGATCATACCATGCAGACAAACTCAAAAATAAGCCCTCTCTAAAAAAAAAAAAAAAAAGCAGGATTATTGCTCTAATAAGGTATCTCTCCTGTGTCTTATTTAATTAAAGGTGTAGTTATTATTTTTGGAACCTTATCCACAATACGCGTTGGGTTTATTAGCTTGAAATATACTTAGTCTAATTTTTGTACGTCTTTTTATATTATATAAAGATTGTCAAAGCTTAATCTGAATATACAGGAAATGTCCATTTGAACTAGTTTGTCAAACAGTTATCCATACAGTTCTGTCATTCTATTATGATTTTTTATGGAAAGGAACCTAGGATATTATCTAGTTCCACACAGATTTCAGGGTAGATTTTAAGCAGAAACAAAGTAATGCCTTGGCCTCTATTCCCTCCTTATTTTTGGAGAATTCTATTTTATGACAGTGTTCGACAATGTTAATAAATGGGTCAAATACAATTTCAGAACAGACCAACTAAATAATTTACCTCAGTGAATAGCAAACCTTCAATAATTAAAATACCGCATTCCTGGATTCCAATTTTTCCTTTATTAGCACAGTCATAATATGACTTGAAAATCTACATTTGACCTTGGTCAGGTATTTCTGATATTTAATCTTAGATCCATTAATTAACTTGTTAGGTTTGTTTAAGGTTATATTAACGATGGGAGATATTTTACTTGATTGATATTTCTTGCATGTTAGACAATATGTCTTTTTTTCAGTTACATAATTTTGTCATCATAAAGTTCTGCCACACTGGTTTATTCTCAGTTTATACCCTGGGCAGTTAATAATGGAGTTGTGTAAATAAACACATACCATCTGAAACATTAGGTTTAAAAAAAATCTTTCCAGTCTTCATTTAATGTTGTTTTATTAATGGATAAAAGGAGTCCTCCACACAATCCCAAAATGCTGACGTTTTGAGAGTCCTGTCAGAATAAGCCATCATATTAAATTAAATATTATACAATGACTGGCCATCATATTAAATTAAATATTATACAATGACTGGCCATTAATTTTCAAAAACAAGCACAATGTTTGGACAACCCAACCAGTGTGCCAATTGTAAATTGAGCGTATACCAATAGAAAAAAGTCTGGTTGCTAAAGTACCAGTGAAGAGCCAGACTTTTTTTTTTCTATTGGTATATGGTAGACTGAAACCAAAAAAACGTGTCATTATTTAGTGATTTCGTTCCTCATAAAATTTGTGGTTTTCTGACAAATCACTGAGGAAGGAAGTCACTAAATAATGGTAAGCATTTCAGTTTCAGACTTTCTTTCCCTCAGACAATGCACAATTATTCTCATAGATTTCGAAGTTTATAAGAGCTACATTAACAATTGGTCCCCTTCTTTATTTATGCTTTGCCCACATTTCTTGAAATAAAAGGTCGAGAAGTACATACAAGAGTAGAAAAAGTCAAGGAAAACCAGGTACATTCTGTAAAACTAAAGAAACATAGCAATTTTCCTTGTATTTTCCCCCATCTCTCTCATACGTCTAAACTGTCTGGAGGTTACAGTTTTTTTTTTTACTATTAAAAAAAAAACAGCAATGGAAATCTTCCTTTCTCGTTTGCTTGCTTTCTAATGCACTGATGTACTGTGTAAGTATGAGAACATAAATGCCATACACATGCACAGCAAAATATCAAAAGACAGAATCCAGAAACAACACAGAAGGACACCACAGTGCCGTTATACAAAAATATTGTTTAAGAAAAGTAAGCAATTTCTTTCTTAAATAATGTAATTGTATAACAGCAATAACCCATTGCTGGGTGTGGATAATCCTGGATTTACCCACACCCAGCTTTGGGTTATAGTTATAGTAACAATAGCATTACTTGGGCAGACAACATTAGTCCTAACGTTATGGATTTTTTTGAACACAGATGTTATAATTTCTACCCTGAACATGAAATTACTATTATTGATATAAAAAGATTGCTTTAACTGTCTCTGCAATAGGATAACAGAAGTCATCCATTTTAAAACTGTTAGGTATTTTGAATTTAACATTTCCTGTTTGTTTCTTCAACACTCAGCTAGCTGATAGAAAAAAGTCACAAAAAACATTTTTACAGGGACACAGTCTCCTCTGTATCCCATGTGGGGTTTTTCACTTCCTGCACCAGAGACACACAACTTAAACAAAACCAAACAGTCAAAATCACTACTGGCTCACAAACAGAAATTCTAACTACAGTAATTTCCTATTAAAAGACAATCACAGAGTTCCAAATTTGTGAATAAAAACTATGAGCTGTAACTCATCCAGTTTATATAAATTCCAAAATATTTACTTTTAGAAAGAGATCTGTAGTATTCATAGAAATGTGTATCATTGTCATTAATGCTAAAATCAATACAGAATTTCAGAATTGCCTGTGAAAGGGTGGCAAAATAAAATACATATGTGACTTCATGGGTCTATATCAAAACATCGAAATTTTAAAACTTCAAATGTTCTAATATCTACCTGTTTTAATCAAATGCTAAAAATAGCGAAGCTGCTGAACACCAAATTCTTTCCTAGGGAAAGAATTCGGTTGGCTGGTTCTGTGGCTTCACTATTTTCAGCACTGTGGTGGAGATTTACGGGTCAGGTTCAGGTAAGTGTGTGACTGTGTGGTTGTTAGGATTAGGGTTAGGGCGCAGGTTAGGTGAATTAGGTTTAGGGGCGGGTTAAGTGAGTTAGGGTTTGGACGCGGGTTAGGTGAGTGTGCGATAGTAACGGACCTTAGGGTTAGGGTTAAGGTAAGTGGATAGATAGTAGTGTATGTAGTGTAGTAGTGTATGTATAGTTTAGTGTAGGGTTAGTTGTAGGATTATAAGTGTGTGTGTGTGTGTGTGTGTGTGTGTGTGTGTGTGTGTGTGTGTGTGTGTGTGTGTGTGTGTGTGTATGTGTGTATTGATGTTTTTAGGTGTGCTTGTGTTGTGTGTGTGTGTGTTTCGGAATAGCGATTTGTTTCCCCAAGGAAAAAATTTGCTGTTCTGAATGTTCGATATTATGTGGTTTAGATATTTTAGGTTTGATGAAATAGCGTTCGCTATTTTCATCTTTCGATAACGTGATATAAACGCAACTTCATTACTAAGATAAAGACACAAGAACAGAGTTTATGTGGACCCGTTTACTGAACCAAAGCAGATTTTACATGATAGACTGATTTGTTTTTTGCAACATGAGCATTTCAACTGGAGCTAGTAAGTTGTTAACGGTGGATGCATCAAATAAATGCCCCTGTGCACAGGAAAAGAGTACCTAAAACCTTTACTCTCTCAAACTCATTAAAACAACTATTTAAAAACACCAGTTTTTGAAAAAAAAAATCATAGTCCTCAGCTTGGATTCACATATGATACAATGTCAGAGAGAAAGAGAGCTGCGCCTGAGACAGCCCTCACACGTGTGTGTGTGCATGTGTGTGTGTGTGTGTGTGTGTGTGTGCGTGTGTGTGCGCACGCGTGTATTGCAGAGACCACCCACTAAGAATACATACACTAATTTGACGGGCATAAGCTACTCCTGTTTTAAATATGATGTCTTTGCTGCATAGACTGATAAAGTTCTGACTATATCCCAGCTGACTGAGGTTGGATTAGTGGTTTGGGTAATGACAGAATGGCAATGAGGGAGGGATGGGCATTCCCTTTAAAGGAGGAGGCAATGTTGTATGGATGCTGCTCTCAGCAAACCTCTGGGGAGGCTGGAATGCTGATGTAGGGGGTGTAGTCCAAAGAGGCGGAAAAGTGTGGGGACATGGATGAGCTGTCTCAGAGGTTGAGCAAAATGCCACATGTCCCCTTTGCATGCCCATTCCTTTGGTGGTTCCATGCAGCCTAGTGGATGGGGGGTGTGGTAGGCTACAAATAAGTAAACCCTGCAGTGGAAGATGACAGCATGGTACCACTGGACACCTGAAGTTCCAAGACCAGCTCCAGTTTAATCAGGTTGCCAGGAAAGTTAAGGACAGTTGGTATACCTGGCACTGGGTGGGAGACAGAGGCAGCAGGCCATAGGATGATGCAGGACAGCAAAAAACAGACCTCAAAAAAAAAAATGAGAAAGATATGATGGCCTTTGTGCTATGTAAGAAGGAATACCTAGGAATTTGCACTTGTCATGTCTCCCAAGAAACATTTACTTACAATGAAAGATACTATATAAATATGCTGTATTTTCATTTATTCGTGCTTTATATACTTTAGAGGTTAAGATGGCAAAACTTTGACAAACACATTCATAGATTAGCTTTACATTTTCAATTCTTAAGTTCTTATAGACATGCCATAAAACCATAATTACAAGGTGACAATCATCTTTATGGAGGCCCAAAGAGAGGCAGTTTTTTACAGATAATGAAATTCCACAGGACAAACCATTCCCGCAATCAGTGCACAAGCTTAGATTACACTTTAGTACCAAAATGAAAGTTGGTTTCTATTACTTTTACGTCTCATTATGATTCAGTCAAGAGAAAAAAATTTCTCTGCAACAATTACGAAGAAAGTTGTATTAAAAAAAAATTGTCCTAAAATGGCAGGTCACGTGACTTTTTGTCTCATTTCACAAGACACAACTGTCCAAAAAGAGAATGTCCTCTGAAAAGAGGAACAGGTGGCAACTGGCAAAGGAACTGTTAACAAGAGACTTTTCACTAAAACACATATGTTATCGGACAGATAATTTTATAATATTCTAAAGCTCACTACAAAAGTCTTTGTCAGTTCATATGCAGTTAGCATAACAAAACTATTCAGAAATTCTTAATCTTGTAAACTTGTCCACTCTAGAGAATGTCGGGCTCTCTGAACTATACAGTAAACATTGAAAAAATGCCAGCTTGAAACAATAGCATTAAATTGAAATGGCAGGCAATATCTCATTTCATTTCAAATCCAGACTGCAGTCCTTTTTCTTACATATTATTGTACTCCTGGGAAAGTTCCAGCAACAATGTTTGAATTGAAAAAAAAACATTTACCAGAACTAATGAAGTTTCTTCCTTTACCGTAGTTTCTATACAGTTCTTTTTATTCATCACTGGGTATTCCTGAACTGTCAGGGCTTTTATTTACTTAATCTATTTTTGCTAGGTAACACAAAATAATGTATATTTACTACAAAGTCTTAGGGAATAAGAATCTCAAACAATTTTGGTGAGTGGTGAAGGCTGCAGAAATATATTAGAGTAAAAAAGGATTAAAGACAAATGTGGCTCTAGGTGATTTTACTATAGCATGCTAAAGATATATAGATTTTTTTTATCATACAAGAAGTATATAGTAAACTACAGTGCTCTGGTTTAAAGTGTTAATTTACAATGGGGATTAAAAAACATAATTAAAATAAAAAAAATGCAGCTAGTATTTAATTACATGTCCAACACCACAGCACTAAGAAATATTCCAGTTACAGAATGGAATCCATTTGAAGCTTCCACTGTTGCAGTGCAGGCACTCTTTCTTAGACTTTTTGGTGATCCTAGAATGTTGACAAGAAAAAGAAAACGGACTTCCGAAACATCAGAAATACTTTAATAGTAATTCAAGTCACAATCACAAAGCTTTCAGGAAAACCCTTCTTCAGTGTAATAAGCTTTGTGATTGTGAATTGAGTTACTATTAAAATATTTTTAACGTTTCGGAAGTCCGTTTTTTTTTCTTGTCGATTTATTTATATACTGTGACCCCATTTACCAAGGCGTTTGGCTGATCCTAGAATGTCAGCAGCATCTATTCTCCCCACAGCTTGCTTGAAGCAGTACCTCAGCTAAACTGCAGTCATGACTATCTTTTTTCTGATTTCTATCAATTAAGAAGCATATTTCCTTCTAAGACTTCAGAGATATGCATGTAAAAAAGTACAGCCTCTTTGGGGGGGTGCTTTTTAGAAACTGCACCAAGACTTACCATGACATCTACATTACAGAAAAGGTACTTATGACAATGTCAATGACACTCCATATACTTATGATTTCAATTTGAGTGATTCAGTTAGAAATTAATGCCAACCATACAAGCTGAGGAGGAAAGGCAATTGCACTTACTTCTTTATCATCAAATGAAGACACATTAATGTCAGGCAAAGGAGAACATTCAATGACCAAATCAAAATGGTACAAGTAGTGTAATATAAGATCTGAATTTGCATTCTTGTTCCATATGTAAAAACAGTATTGCATACTATACAGGTTATCCAACAGATGGCACACACAATGTGCCCAAGCATCATTGGCATTAAACACAGCTATTAGGAAGCAGCTTCTGAAATGGCCTTCCAAGCAGCTGACGTGGAAGCAATTGACATTAGGGACTACAGGATGCACAAACGATGCCGGATAGAGCACTATATACATGCCTGACATCATGACTTATAAACTAAATAAGAAATAATACAATAATTTACTGGTAATGACAAATCATCATCCCACTGTTTCACAATTTCTGCGTGGGGTCAGTGTGTCACGTCAACTGTTACTATCACTCTCGATTCAGTACTGCTCTCCTACCTTTTTCGACAGTCATGCTGATTGTCCCACATCTTTTCTCACACAGTCCATCCATCTTTTTGTGGGACGCCCTTGTTTCCTCTTACCTACTTCCTGTCTGTCCCAAATCATCTTCAGCAGATTGTCTTCTATGATTATGCATCTGTCCAAACCACCGTAAACTTTTCTCTTTCACATTCCCTGCATTTGGAGCTACTTCTAGCTTCTGCTCAGTGCTAGGCCTAATCATGGTCAAATGAGGCCATAGGCAGAGTAATGGATTGACCCCCCCCCACACACACACACACATATGCACACACAGCAGCCCCATTCTCCAGTAGCAGGCCCCACCACCACAGCCATTCTAGTGTCCCATCACTTGGTTATTTCTCCCTAGTAACTATAAACACTGTTCAGATTTGTGTGCACTACACAGCAGCCCCATTCTCCAGTAGCAGGCCCCACCACCGCAGCCATTCTAGTGTCCCATCACTTGGCTATTTCTCCCTAGTAACTATAAACACTGTTCAGATTTGTGTGCACTACACAGCAGCCCCATTCTCCAGTAGCAGGCCCCACCACCACAGCCATTCTAGTGTCCCATCACTTGGTTATTTCTCCCTAGTAACTATAAACACTGTTCAAATTTGTGTGTTTACTATTTTCTTCTTTACTTCTATAATGATTACAGATACTCAGATTTAATTTAAAACTTGCATTTCAAATTTTATAGCACAAACACTGTATCAGCAATCCATCTACCTGGTGTAGGAGTGGAACCCACAACCTTCTGCATCAGTCTTACGATGAAAACATACTTAACATGAACAGTTAATTTATCTGCCCTTGAAATTCATATTCATTGGAACGGCATTAAAACCCACATTCAAAGAAAATGCATCTGGCCAGTGGAGGATTAATAAATTTACCTTTGGGCTGTTTTCAAACCATAGGTTCCTTACACACATATTAGGACCATGCATACATGCATGTGTTCTTTGATTCACCTTCCCGATTGCATTAAATTATATTACTTGTTTAATATACTATCACTTGTTACGGTGCATTTTAAATTTGTAATTTTGAACATTTTTCCAGTAAGCCATGAAATAAAATGTATGGAGCAATAATGACAAATTGTCCATTTCAGAACATTTCAACCATAAAAGGCCACTCAAATCTTTGTCATTACAATCCACCAGTATCAATCAATATGCACCATCTCTGCAGAAGTCAAAGTCATCTGAATAATTCCCATTAAAGAGATCTGTAACTAATGAAGAGGTTGCTGCTGACAAACAACTTTGTATTTCAGTTTTTCATCTACAAATTCAGTGTCTCCTGCCCTTGAGGAATAAACTGCCTATGTTACAGCAAAAAAAAAAGAAATAAAATGGTAAGCTGGTAATATTACAATAGGGAATGGATGGCAAATTGACAACGGGTTCGTACATACTTCTCAACCTGGAAACATCAAAAATCTGGACAAGGCCCATGAAAAATAGGTACAAATCTGTATGCTGATTAACATCTAATTTGCATACATAATTATGTAACCCCAGCCACTCCAATGGGATTGTGGGATACTAACTTTCAAACGTAACTGAAGAACAGGCAATGAAAATATGGTACCAGAGTCCCCCTGTAGCCATTCCAATGTCCCATTACCTGGTTATTTCACCCCATTTACCATAAACACTAATGTGTGCATACTGCTTTATTTCTACAATGATTATTTGGATTTTATTTTTATAGCACAAAAATGCACAAACACTAATAGACATCTGGTAAAAGCAATACTGTCTCACAATGAAAATAGACTTGGCATTAAAACTTGTCTGCCCTTGAAACTCACATTCATTGAAACAACATTGAAACCCACACCACATCCAAAGAAAATGCATCTGGCCAGTGGTGGATAAAGATCATCTTTGGGCTGTTTTCAAATCATTGGCCCCTTGCACACAAACCAAGAAACATACATGTGTTCTTTTCATTGATATACCTTTCTGACTTTATTAAATTATATTCCTTATATAATACAGCACACTTGTTAGAGCACATTTTAAATTTGTTTGAACATTTTTCTAGTAGACTGTACTGTAGGCAATGAAACAAAATGCATGAACAAATAATGAAAAACCTGCCCAATTCAGAACATTTCCATAATAAAAGTCTACTTCCACACCCACACTATAAACAGAATGACAGCAATGTAAGCCATTGGCATCTTGCACAGCTTCTTGGACTTATTTTCATTTTCAATTTCATTTTTTTTTTGGGGGGGGGGCAAAAGATCAAAAACCAGGGACACATTTTTAAACATTGCTTGTATAATTTTATAAAGTTGCTAGAATAAAATGCTGTGTTACCACCATGCATTTCACTAGTAAGTCTTGAACCCAGGACCCTATGTACTACAGTCAGAGCAACATACAACTATGCTAAATCAGCAGCTTCCTGAAGAATAGGAAAACTGAAACTTACAGGCTATCATTTAGTGAATTCATTTCTCACTTCTCACCACAGCTCTCAACTCTTAGCACAAAAAACCTGGGGGAATAAAAATTCAGTTCTCACTATAGCTCTCAACTCTTAGCACAAAACACCTGGGGGAATACAAATTCAGTTCTCACTATAGCTCTCAACTCTTAGCACAAAAAAAACTGGGCTAAGCTCACAAGTGGTGGTGGCTAGGGACTTTAGGCTCTTTTTACTCTGTACTCAAGGTATAGGGTTTGAGCCCAAGTACTTGTAGCCACCAGGTGTATTGAATGGGGGGCATTTTCTCACTCACACACACACACACACACACACACACACACACACACACACACACACACACACACACACACTCACACTCTCCCCAGAAAATAAGTTGTTAGGAGTGATGTTTCCTCTTTTCTTACTTTTTTTTTTTTGGCATGTACGACTCTCTGCATTTCAAGTATCAACATTTCAATAGGGAGCTGAAATCACAAGGTAACTTCTGTTTTTGCTTATAGATTCGTGCAGTAATATTTAGACATGTAATATAGCCACTTTAGTTATTTGTGAATTACACACACACACACACACACACACACACACACACACACACACACACCAGAAAAGAAGTTGGAAGGAGTGATGTTTGATGTTTGCTCTTTTCTTACATTTTTTTTGGCATGTACGACTCTCTTCATTTCAAGTATCAAAATTTCAAAAGGGAGCTGAAATCACAAGCTGCTAACTTATGTTTTAATTCATAGATTTGTGCAGTAATATTTATTTTAAACATATAATATAGCCACTTTAGTTATTATTTGTGAATGACACACACACACCTTACCATTCTACATCGCATCCGCAGCCAGTCCCGAACAGATGTCTTCATCTGAAGTTGAAGCAGCCAGGCCAGCTGTTCCCACTCAGATTTGAAGCAGCGGCATCGTATCCAACAATTCCCGCTCACATTTGAAGCAAATCCATAGTTTCCTTACATCGCATGGTCTGTCCTGCAAAATCTTAAATTTGTATTAAAAATGTCCCACTGTGGACATATGAGAAGATGACAAGCATAGTTTCCAGGCTTCATCTTAAAAATATATGAATGGTAAGCCTTGCAAAGTCCATGCTAAAATGTTTTTGTTTTGTTTTTTTTCCTCCCTCGGTCTGTAATATTTCCAACAACAAGTTCAGCTAGGCCATCCGTTCCCACTCGCATTTTGAAATAGCGGCCAGCCAGAAATGTGTGAGCTTCTTGAGCTCAATTTTGACAGGCTGGTAGAAGGAACTGACATCATCTTGCAGGCTGGAATCCCTGAGGGAGCTGACATAATCGCGTACGTGATGACGTCAGCTCTAACAGCCACGGAAATTTAAAAAACTAAAAAACAAAATAAAAGAAATCTGAAATGAAAGGATGCTACTCAGGAATCGTGGCACCCCTTCATTTGAACCCCAAAACTCGATAAAAAAACAAGTAATTCGTCACAGTTGAGAGGTCTGGATTCATATTTACTAAGCATCTCATCCAAAGGAGGGCACACTCAGGACTGCATCACCCCCACATCCCTTAAATTACACCACAGTATTAGCAATCCATTACCTGGTGTGGAAGTAGAACCCACAACCTTCTGCATCAAAAGCAAGCATGCTACCTGTTGTGTTACTAACGCTTTCAAATTCTATAGCAGAAACAGTGCTAACCATTTGCTAAACAAACCAGTTGCACATTGAATACAGACTTAGCATGAATAGCAGTAAACTTTTCTTCCCTTGAAGCTCACAATTCCTTATCAATGCACTTGAGCTCACAATTCCTTGAAAATGCACTGAAACACTTATTTTTCGAACAATCTGGTACTTGGTATAGAGAATTCAGGCTCTTGTGTCCTGTAACCAAAGTACAGGGTTTGAGCCTGAGCAAATTAACTAACCTGCCATCCCTACCTAGGGCATTACACACACACACACACACACTAGTGGAACGTTTGTCATCTTTATTCTGCATCCAGAAAAAGCAGCAGCAATGTGTTGTACATTTAAAATCTGCACACAGAAATGCAGAAAAAGAAGAAACAGCAGGTGTGTGCATCGACACATGCAGGGATGTAAATGTGTGTTGCACGAACAGTGCATTCTTAAAGAAGAATGCCGTTAAAGAAAACAATTTTTTTTTTTTTTTTTAAATTAAAAATTAAATGTTGTTTCAACCCCCCCCCCCCCCCAGCCAGCAGGTCCTAATTGACAGTCTAGGTCACCTAGTGCTGTATCCAGCTCTGCTCTCATGTCCTCATTTCTTCATCTGTACTACAGAGTGCATCCGTCTCAGGCACTTAGTCTCCTTCACCTCTAGCTTCCTCAGCTGTTCTGCCTTTACTGCCCAGGTTTCTGTACCATACAGTAGTAGGCTATCAACCCAAGTACCAAAGTCTGCAACCACTTTTTTGTTTTGTAGTGGTGCATTGATAAAGGGTGGGTAGTCTGTCAAAATGCTGATTCTTCCCTGCACTGTGTCTGAGTCTGTTTCTACTACAGTGAGAGTTCACTAGGGAGAATTCATTCTAGAGAGTTTGAGTGTCATAGTGTGACGTAACATACAGTTTGAAGTCACATGATCAAAAAATAAATAAAATCTGATGATTTATTGAACTACTGCAGACCAGTTTCGCTTCTGAACATAGATTACACTATAGCACCTAAAATGGTAAATAAATTACTGCAAAACTTGGATAAATTATTTCTATATTCAGAAAAGTTTGGTTTTGTAAGTAATGCCATTAAATCTTATTTCTGATAATTATTTCTAATAATTTGATTATTTATTTATTTGTCGTTGTTTATCGGGAAAGTCAGATTGGGTAATACGCATTTTCAGAGGAGGCCCGGGGAGAAAAGCTCCATTTGCTTACATTGCATTATACTACACTAAGTTCCAGTTAAGCACAGAGTCATTAAATTTCTATTTACATTTATTTATTTATTTATTTATTTATTTTATTTAACATTTGTTTACTGGGAAAGTCCAACTGGGACAGAGCCCATTTTCAGCAGAGGCCCTGGGAGAAATACTCCAGACACATGTCTTTGGAATGTGGGAGGAAGCCAGAGCACCCAGAGAAAATGTATGTGAACACAGGGTTAGGGTTAGGGTTAGATGTGGGGTAATCCTTGGTTAGAGATGTTATACTGTCTAAGAAATGAAAGTTCAATTGTATTGCATTTTTGATTGATAAGTTATTGGTATGAGAGATTAGTGCTTTAACAAACCCATAGAACCTGTTAATCAACATGTTCTTCACACAGAGCAAGACTTTTCACTCTCATTTCCACAGTAACTGATCTATCACTAACTGTAATCTTTCTACTAATTAAGGTCCCAGGACATCTGTCAGAGAAACGTTGTTAATGCTCCAAAATATGCTCCTAACAAACACTTGACTGTACTGTTAACAAATGAAGACACAGATAACACAATGAAGAATAGCAGTGGGTTGTGTCAGTATTGTTCAGCTAATGCTGCAGCTGCTTCCCCCTTCACTCTTTACTTCTGTGCTACCAGCACCACGTTATTCTTATAGCATCACTAGAATTAAGTTGCATCACCTCCTCTGGGAGTGCATTTTAAGACTCCATCATCCTATCTATAAAAATACATTTCTGATACCATCTTCCCCAATTCTTTTTTGGAGTGGTCGTTTTTTTCTCCTAACTGAATTATCCTAGGGTTCCCTACCCAGTACCCCACATCTATCACCAGGTCTAGCAGCCACCATCTACCACCTGTATTTCATCCAATGGTGCTGGGGCCAGCATGCAACTTAACGTCATCTAGGGTTCTGGCCATCAACATCTGTGATAGGGTTCTTTTCTGACTCCCTCATTGCCCCTCCATTAAAAGTTCTTGCTTAGCAATGCTCCCACCCTATTCTTCATTTGGATATGTTACCTGCTAGTATAATCGCCACTATCCAACAAGAGTAATCACCAGAGATGCCCACAGGTCTGTTTGATGCTAGACAGACACAATAAACCTATGTAATCTATCTTTAGCTGCATTTAACATTCTACCTTTCCTCCATCCCTACGCCCCTTCAACTTTTCTCCACCCCTCCAGTACCCTCTTCAATTATTTGGAGGACTCTCTCCCCAACATCCACTCTAGTACTCCATTTCATGAGTCTATATCCATCTTCAAGGAAAAATACTTTTGAAGATCTAAGTACTGGTGTTCCAAAATCTGTTGCTTATTCCCCCCGCCACCTCTCCTCTCCCTGTATATATGTATGTATGTACATACTCTTCAATATGATCCCTTTATATCTCCTTGATAAATCGTGTACATTCCATAACATGCCATCTCCCCTCTCTTTGTCTTTATTAGTCCCTGATAAGAAGATCTCCAGGTCCTCTTGTATTTTGGCATATTATATCCCTTCCATCTAATAGAACTTTCTAGTGGCATACTTCTGCATTCCTTCTGGCTATCTGAAGTCTCTCTCTTTACACAGTACTCAATCTGTAGTTTGACTGGGGGTCCTAAGGTATGATCTGACTAGGGTCTTACAGAGTGGAAACATTAACTCTTTGCTTCTGGAACCTATCTCCTGAGGATACAGCCCACTATTCTTCTAGAGGACCAGTCCAGGGGTGATAAACCCTCACTGATCCTTTTCCTGTTCTGATGCCATAGTTCTACTCCCCTGGTGAACCATCACAACAAATTTATTGTGAGCCAGATGCTATACTTTGCATTTACCTGCATTCATCCTCAGCTTACACATTTCTGATCACTTCCCCAACCTTTCCAAATCCTTTCTCAGATTTGTCCTCTCAGACCTCCACTGCTGCAACTTTGTGTCATTAACAAAAAGGAAAACGTTTGCTTGTGTTCCCTGTTCCCTCAAAT
Source organism: Protopterus annectens (assembly GCF_019279795.1). Classification (NCBI taxonomy): domain Eukaryota; kingdom Metazoa; phylum Chordata; order Ceratodontiformes; family Protopteridae; genus Protopterus; species Protopterus annectens. The sequence goes on along the minus strand of NC_056749.1, from coordinate 216,732,066 downwards.
ATTTCTGAATCAACCATGCGAGTGAATTTTAAATACTTTGGGCAGTAGCCCATCTAGTCCTTGAGCTTTATTGCCCTCAAGGCAGCCAGATCACCCCCTCTTGTCCTTGAAGCTGTTCAATGTCAGTCCCTCAGTCTCAGTATGGAACCCTGCTCTTGATTTCATTCACACAAACTGGAGCAACATACTTAATCAGTATTTCAGCTGTTTCAGTCTTCTGTGATCTTTATCCCCTTTTTGCTTGGTTTGTTACTCCTTCCCGATATATAATAAAAATGATCTTACTTCTCCTTCATAACTCCTTCTGCCAAATCCCTTTCAGCTTGTGCATCTACTACCCTCCATATTTGTTGTTCTTCTGCATAGACCCTTGTAATCAGCCAATTCCACCCTCAGTCCTTACATCTTTCCACCTCTTGCATACCTTATCTTTTGCACCAATAACTAGTCATACATTCCTGTATAGCCACACTGGCATTCTACTGTTGTTTGCTTCTTAATCCCTGATTCTCAAACTTTTGCCTAGAGCCCTGAACACTATCATTGCTTCTGTAACTTATCTTTGACTTTCTCTCCCCCAGTTCAGCATAAACCATTTCCCTATGCTGCTTAGGCTGCCATTTAATTGTTGGGACCTACTACAGTATGTCCCAAAACACAGAGACACAATGGCCAATACAACAGACTTACATATACCAAGCCTGAGAAGACCACTTTCCTTTTCTTAGAGGTATAGTGGTCACAGACTTGGCATATATACGTCTGGGGATGTGGGGGGTATGCCCCCCACATCAGTAGGTGCAGGCAGGTTGGCCTTCTTGCTATGCTACAGATTCACTCTTGCCCTGTATTTTTGATCTTTTTTTTTTCTGTCAGCATTACAAGTGCTGACATTTCAGTAGAGCCCATAGTCTTAACTTTCCTTATTTTAAATTAGGTAATGTCATTAAGGGGTGTAGCTGGGCATACACTACAAAATGGTCATATAATAATTTTATTTCTATTGGAGAAAGGTTCTAGGGTTACCACCGCTTCAAACAATTAAATTAATTTAAAATTAAATAGAAATAATTTTAGTAAATGTATTGTATCCTTAGTTCTATATGTAGAATACATATCATAGAAAAAAAAGCAATTATGCTACTCCACAGTTGGTGAAGAATTCTAAAACTCCTGGTTGCATGTCATGACTAGTGTGAACACTGTTAATTAATGGCATCTTCACATGGAAGACTATGCCAGCCTGTATCCCTGCCTTTGGCTTGGACAATGTCCAGAATTCTGGTATAATCCTGACCCAGCTGGTTAAACTCCTCATGGTCCAAGATGATAACTGCTTCCCTACCTTTGTTCTGGGATACTTCCTTCTGCTCCTGGCAGGTTTAGATTCCTTGGGAGTTTAACCCTCTTTTTGGCACTTACTTCTTTAACCAGATTTAGATTCCTCAGTAGTATTAACCTCTTTTTGGGCCCCATTCCTTTAACATCTCTTCTCCAGCCTCTCAATCTTCTCCCTTTATGTGCCTGGGGACTATACAATATAATGATCCAAAAGACCCCCCCCCCTTTCCTCTGCCCTAGCTACCAGGACATCTACCCTAGGTACTGACCCTGCCATCTCTGTAGCTTTTCTGTTAGTCATTCTTCTCTTCTTAGCATATTTGATGATTTGCCATTTTTGCTCCTCTATGACCTTTTATCTAACACTGTCCTTTAAGTAGATTTCTATTCCAGCTCCATTTCAACTTTTTCTTTCATTCCTGAAAAAATATATGTCCATGCATCTCCACATTGCACCCCATCTTGTTAAAGGCCCATGCTTCCAGCATGCCAGAAATGTTCACCCTCCCTCTCTCACTTCCTGCATTACTTTTTGTATGTCACCATCTTCCCTCTCATACTCCAGGGACTTCCCTATAACACTCTGCAGCCACGCTGTATTTTATTCTTGATTTTTCCTCTGCTATATTCAGTGTATGTTTTATTGCCGCAGTGGTACGGCAGTAGCATTGTTACCTCACAGCAAGAGGTTCTCCCATTCGATTCTCGGCTTGGCTTAGTCTGCATGTCCTCCCCGCGGTTGGGTAGCATTCGAAAGACATGCGTGCCTAAATGGGTGTGCCTTCGTTGAAGGTTGGGCGTCAAGCTGGCACCACGGCATTTTATAAAAAAAAATCTACTGCCAATCATTAGCGGACCGAAGTTCATATTCAGTGCAGTGTCTGAATGCATACTCAGCTCATCTGTTAATATGATTTCCACAAATGACCATAGAATGAAATGATATACAATGACAAATGTTATAACAATTAACATATGAATAAGAAAAAATTCAGTGAAACAAAAATCTATAAACTTCTAACATCAACATTTATAATACCCTTCTAAGCTGAATGTTTGTCTTTAAACTGTCATCTACTTATGAATGTTTAAACTATAAGTGAAAATGACAAACTGTACTAATGATAAAATATTAATTGAGAATCAACTATTCTAAAGGCACATTGTAAATTCTGCATTAATGAGCATCACTTATGTAAAACTGTACTGATAGCATAAGACACCATGTACTACCAGTACTACAAATACCAGTTGAAAAACATATTGACACTCTGTAAAATTCATTAGATAATCAATGTAAATGAAAACTGAGTCAGATGAAAAACATGCTAAAAGCATCAGTTTAAGGAAAATTAAGAGCACTATTCCTTAATATAATGTGAATCCCCTGCAGAAAGGCCAAGCTGCAGTAGAATGTAAACATTAATGGGAAAACTTTAAAAACATCTGAAAATACAGTCCTCACCAAGTCCTAAATGCCAACTCATTTACTGTGTTGTGTAAAACAAAATCCAGGTTTTGTCTTTGAGATGGAAGGAAGTAGTCTGTACGAGAGGGCACATCATCTGCTGCTGTGTAAACATGCCAGACTGAAGTAGACATATTTTATTTACATATTTTATTCAAGTTAATAGATACAAAACACATACTTATAAATAGTTATAGGATATCTACCTTAGTCAAAAGTCTCAGTGATGAATGAAAGTGATTAACCTGTGCTCTGAGCATACTGAATCTACCACTTAAAAAAATCTTCAGAAAATAAACTTTAAAGGAGTGCTGGTGAAATTCCAAGGACCACAACTGCAATATTTGGAATAGAAAGGCTGGCAATCCTAACAGGTGGCTTTACAAGTCTAAGAGTGAGGAATCTCAGAATATGTCCACTAATCTCAGGTACAGCAACCTCAGAATTAGTAATATAAGCAGCGAGGGGTGGGCAGCACAGACCCACCCCCTTGAAATGGGTTACAAGAGAATAGCATTACAAAAAGTTTTGAGATTCACTGCGTTTGTTTTGAAATTACAATGTTTTTCCAAGTTTCAGGGTTCACAATTACGAGGTCTCACATGTCAAACACAGAGTCATTGCTGATTACAAAACAGAATAAAATCCAGCAACACCGATGGCAAACAACCCTATGTCAAGAATTACTTGAAAATTAAAAGAAAATGGAATGCTCATTGAGCAAATATAATTGTAAAATATAAAGAAGACTTTACAAGCCGCAAACAACCACCATTTTAAAACCTAATCAGATCTTTTGCTTCTCTGACACAACTTTCCTTTTAGTTTAATGGTACAATCACTGAGAACATCGACATCTGTGCAGTAACTGAAACCTGGTTCAAGGCTCCAGACAGCACTCCAGCACTACTGGGCTACAACTCATACCACACATTTCGGCCACAGAACACGGACCGAAACACAAAAGGAGGGGGTGTATCCAGATTCATCAAGGATACCCACACCCTCCAGGTTAGTGGCGCAGCATGACACCTCTGAGATCATCCATGTGCAACTAACATTGGGCAAATCTGCAATGCAAATTGTGGCCTGCTACAGATCACCCTTCATGACCCAGGACCACCACTCCACCTTTCTGGAGACACTGGAAAACATGAAGGTCCTACCGAACACCCTGATCTTGGGAGATTTCAATTACCCTACCATTAACTGGGAAAACTACTTGAGTACAAACTCCCAGGCTCAGCGCTTCCTGGAATTTATCAACTCAAATGCCCTGGATCAGCTGGTAAACTCCCCTACCAGAGGCCACAACATATTGGACCTGGTCATCACCAACATGGGCGACAGGTGCTCCGTAACGGAGGTCAACCCGTCACTGGTTAGATCAGACCATAAACTAATCACCCTGGATGTCCACACTCCACCACCACCCCCAACCAAGGAAACCTCAGTGAAAAACTTTTCTAAAGCAAACTTCACCTTAGTTAAGTCAGAGGTGGTAAGTTTCACAGCCCCAAGGCTAAAGGATAACACTGCCCAAGATGCAGAATCCTTTACAATTGCACTCTATGAGCACCTATGATGCATGGATCATGCCATCCCTAGCAAAACCAAGACTCATTCCCCTAAGAGAAGGAAACCAGTCTGGTGGACCCCTGCCATAAACAGGTTATACAACAAAAGGAGGAAACTAGTTCAGAAAAAAAGCAAATCCCAAGAAGGAAATACATCCCTGATCAGTATCAGTAATAAACTAAGGTCCCTCATAAAATCATCCAAGGCTAACTTTGAAAGAAAAATAGCCAAGGACTCAAAAGATAACCACAAAGCCTTCTTTAGCTATGCCAAAAATCTAAGTGGCAACTCGCAGATATGCTCTGAGATAGCACAAAATATATGGAACCTACTGATATTGCCAACATACTGGCAGATAGATTCAGTGCAAACTTCGCCTCCCTCTCACCTTCAAAAGGGCCCACAACAATACCGGAAAAGTGTAGTGTCCTGGAAATCACAGAAGCGCAGGTGAAAACAGCCCTTTCAAAAGCCAAAAACACAGCATCAATGGGGCCAGATGGTGTCCCAGGCTGCGTCTACGAACTACAGAACAAACTAACCCCCCACCTAAACATGCTGTTCAAACTCAGCCTCTCTACAGGCTACGTGCCCATAGAATGGTGCACAGCAATGGTTATTCTGCTCCACAAAGGAGGAGCCACAACTGACCCTGGTAACTATCACCCCATAAGCCTGACTAGCCTGGTCTGCAAGGCTATGGAGCTCATCATCATGAAACTCATTAACAAAGACATTGGGAACCTCCAAACACTTGACCCGACCCAGTTCGGCTTTGTTAAGGGCAGATCATGCCTACTAAACCTGGTTGACTTCTTTGAGACAGTTACCAAGGCCATAGACGAGGGAAAGGTGGTTCACACAGCCTACCTTGATCTCGCCAAGGCATTCAACACCATTCCTCACTCGGGTATTATAGAAAAACTCACCAGCCTGAACATAAACCCTTACGTCACAAGATGGGTGCCAATTGGCTTACAGACAGAACTCACACGGTAAGAATAGCGGGCTCCAGGTCTGACTCTAAACCAATCACAAGTGGTGTCCCGCAAGGCTCAGTTCTGGGACTCCTACTGTTCGGTATGTATTTCTCAGAAGTACAGGCAAACACAGGAGGACTATGGCTAACCAAGTTCGCCGATGACTGCAAACTGGGAGCCATACTTGACTCTCCGGTTGACAAGGACATCCTCCAAAAAGGCCTTACTGAGACAGACACCTGGTGCCAAAGTCATGGCCTCGAGCTAAATGCCAAAAAATGCATAGTCATCCCATTTGGGAAAAACAAAACACCCACAAATTACCACATAGGCGGCAGCCCCCTTAATACAGAAGAGGTAATAAGAGATATGGGGACCCAGGTAGATAGTAATGTCTCCTTTGACAATCATATTGCCAAAATAGTTAGGAAATCCTTCTATGTGGCCCATCTAATTACTAAGGGGTTCACATCTAGAAATAAAGAGGTTATAATGCCCCTCTACTCGTCACTCATCAGACCCATCATAGAGTACAATGTCCCATTTGGGATGTACCTCACAAGACACTTCCAAAAGCTGGAAAGACAACAAAAGTACCTCGCCAAGAATATTATTGGCCTCAAACATATGCCCTATGCAGCCCGACTGGAACTACTCCAGCTGTACTCTGTGACATATCGCTTACTCAGAGGTGATCTCTGCCTGACTTACAAAGCCATGTCCAACTCAGAACTGATGGACATGCTCCACCTAAAGAAATCCAAGTCAATGCGAGCCACGCGCTCTAGTGAGCTAAACCTCACCACAACAATAAATAGAACATGCTCGAGGGATAGATTCCTGTCACAGAGACTCCCCATGCTTTGGAACAAAATTCCTAACTACATTAGGCAGAGCCCCTCACTAACACTATTCAAGAGAAGCCTTGACGAGTGGATGGGTAACAGAAAGTACACCCCTGGGATCACTTCATTGGCTCTGCTTGACAGAGGCTCAGTTAATTAATCAATGGGGCTGTGAAAGCCTACACACTCTGGCTAGGCTTATAAATGCCCTCGGGCAGATAGCCTAGTACCTACCTATGAACCTATGAACCTATGTACCTTTCAAATGCTGGTCTAAGCCCCACTGTCCTATCTATGCTAAGGTGGAGTATGTTCCAAACTTGTATATAGTTGTTCTGTAAGGATCCCGCTCCATCTTTCTATCAGTTCAAAGCCATTTCCTTTCATCAGCTGCTGCAGCCTCTCATTATTTTCTCTACCTCTCTCCACCCCCACCCCATCACTGTCTCTCTCTCCTGTCTCTTTCTCAATATGTAAGGTAACGCATCTGAGAATGTGATTTCCAACTTCCATCTCGGTACCTATCTACCAACTCTCTGACCATTCCTACTACCAATTCATTCATTTCCTTTGGCAGGTCACTGGCATGTATATGAACCAAAACATATGCCTGCCCCTTCCCACTGGTGACCAGCTTGTTCACCTCCTGCCATGTATTATAAAGTCTGAGATCCAAGACTGGTTTCACATAAACCTAGTATCTCTTTTTTCATTTACAATACATTCTCTGTCCTGTCCTGTTGTTGACTGAATTTAAAATTACCAGAATACTCTACTCTCTTCCATACTGGATATTTCATGATGCCCCATACCACTATCCCCTCACCAGTTTCCACTATCCAGCCCCATTCACTATCTGATTTGCAAGTTGTAGAAAATAATTATAGTAATAAAATAGGGACTTTCCCATGTTTTAATTGTGTATGCTGCCCTGATATTCTTACAGATCCAGAATCTGTGCATCCTATAACTGGAAAGGTATATAATTTTAAAGTATTTGCTACATCTAACACTTGTAATATAGTTTACCTTGCTACCTGCATGAAATGTACAGTTTTTTATATAGGGAAAACAACACGTAAACTTAAGCCGCGTATTGTTGAACCTCAGTCGCATGTTAGAAGAGTAGGCGCTCTTGCAAAACATATTGGTGAAATGGGTGATAAACACATTTTTAAGTTGAGGGTGATAAATGTTGTCCCTACAAACAGAAGAGGGGGTGACAGTAATAATATGCTAAAAATGAAGGAGTACAATTGGATAGTAATGCTTCAAGCAGATGCTAAACCTGGAAACAATATGGCTGCCAGCCTAAAACCTGTTCTGAAAAAGAAGCAGATGATTTTATGGAAATTAACTTATGTATATTTAAAGGTATTTTTTACGTATATTCTATGTGGATGCTTTTACATCTACTAACTGTTTGGGGAGTTGTATTTTTTATGCATCGCTTAAAATGTCTTAAGTTTTAGAGAACATTTTGATTGCTGGCTGTGTCGTGATGCAATTAAGCTCCTTTATAAAAGGAAAATGAAGTGTTTTGTTCTGTTTGTTCACACTGAGGAAGGATGCATGTTCTAAAGCTATGTGTTTTATTAAAGAAGTTTTGCTGTATTGAAGCTGCTATCAAGTGTTTCCTTGCACTATAACTTTTCTGTGTTTGATATTGGTGTGACAGCGAAGGTTTACCATTGTGCTGGTCCCTACTTTGCTATGCATTGTAAAGTCTAATATCCAAGAAACCTAGTATCTCCTTTTTTATTTGCAATGCATTCTCTGTCCTGTTGTTGACTGAATTTACAGTTACTAGACTGCTCTACTCTCTTCCATACTTTGTATTTCATGATGCCCCACACCACTATCCCCCCACCAGTTTCCACTATCCAGCCCCATTCACTATCTGTTCTGGTTGCCTGTCTCTCTCTGTGGCATCTTATCCCCATTTCTATCCTACCTGTACTCTGTAGCTCTCTGTACTGTTCTATTTTTTTTTTACCTTTGCCACTCCAATCTAGCAGAGTGACCAACAATGCCCCCTTTCTTCCTACTCTCTTTGTATAGTTGTCTCCAATATGGTACATCTATCTATATCTCCCCTTCACCACTTGTCACGGCTATCTACACCTATCCTTCGACATCAGCTTCATTTTCTATGTCCTGTCATTTGTGGCTGCATCTCCCACTTTCTCCCTCCAGCATACTTTATGTTGTCCTACTTAATTGCACTCCTCCAATGACATCTACCCATGCCTTGCAGTCATCTGCCTTATTTTGCTCTATCTTTTCTCACCTCATCTTGTCTTCTTGCTGCCTGGTGCCTCCTCCCCTAGCCTCCCCCCCCCCCGCCTTTTCTTCCTTATTAGCCAATCTTTCACCATCTCTACCTCCCATATTCTGTCTTGAAACATTACCACTGAATACTCTCAGCTGCATCCTATCAGCAGTCTTAGTCCAATTTTCTCTGTATAGTCTTGGGAACTGCAGATCATACTCCAACAGAGACATAGTAAGTATCCTACAGGTAATATTATGACCTTTGATCTCTGACCTTCATCATTGTACCCTGTCCTTCCAATACATTCCAGCATCTGTTCTTCCTTAGTGTCTGTTTTTGTGAAATGATCATACTGGTAACTGCCTTGAGAAGTGACTATGGCCACAGGGTCCGTCTTCTGTCATGTGCCTTATGATTCCACCAAAACACACACACGTATACCATTCTATACATTTTAGAAACTAACTGAAGCTTCCATTTATCTCTTAACTTTGTTACTCTCTCTCAATCTCTTTGCAAGCTTTGCATTCCATTGGATTATGCCTATTTTGGAAATGCATCCACCTTCCAATGCATGTATCCTATTTTCTGTCCTTTTGTCTTGGCTGAAACATGTATAATGAATAGTACTTTCATGGACACCAGTGATTGGGTCTCTTGTAACTGCCTGTATCTGAGAAACTAATCCCTTATTAATTACTTTCTACCCATCACCTGTCAGTCCCTTAACAATCCTTCTCACTCTCACAATACAAGATATTTTCGTTTATTTATTGAGTACATTTAACATAAGCACTTGACTGGTTCTTTTTGAAGTTTTTTTTTACTTTTTAATGTCCCCTCACCTTACATGTAAAACAGTAAGCCTGGCAAGGCTGCCTAGACAATACCTCCCACAGACTCTGTTTTCTGCGACAATGAACAAGTGGCTGAGGGTTGTGGTGGCAGTTATGTTAATGGTGAAGGAGTTTTGCATTTCACAAGAATGCACTGACATTACTAAAATAATGGATACAATAAATGCTGATAAGACTTGGTCTATCCATCTCTCAGTTCTCAGTAATTATGAGGTGGAATAGTAATAAAATCACTAGTGATGCTCTTAGTGCAGTATACAGTCCTTTGACAAGAGCACAAGTTATATAAACTGAAAAAAGGAATGGTTAGGAAAGAAACAAACTAAGCTCGACAGATGGTTGCCTAAAGTTAACATTCCTTCAAGGTCCTGAATGTAAATAGAATGAAGACAGCTTTTGGACTGTGGTTAAAAACAGGACAAAGTTATTGTTTTATTTGGATTTTAGAGAATGAGTGACTTGTAGATTGCATGCTGATTGCAGAGAAAAATGTTCTCCAGCAGGGTGTTAATCTACAGGTAATGCCCACTGAAAAAATGAGTCTGCCATTTCACGGCAGCCGTGGAGCTCGGACTGAAAAATAACCTAATGGCTGCCATTATTTTATACTCACTAAAGCAGTGCTTTTGCTGTTTAGCGAGTGCAATATATAAACCAAGAATTCCGTGCTGACCCTGAAACTGGTACGTACAAGCCAAGAAAGAAAGAAATGACCAGGAAGCCACAATTCAACCATTAGAGTATTTAATGGATAAAAACAACACAGTTAAGGGCTTTCATCTTTATGACTTCTTCAGAACTATGAGATTCAAGAAAAACAAGCCATTCTTATAGGAAATTGCATCATTACACACCCACAGATGCAGCCACTAAGAAGCTGTTTAAAAACTTAGAAAAACATGCATTTAAAGATACAGTACACTCTAAATCCAGTAAGAACTTTACAATTTAGAAGCTCTTAGCTTCAATTCACTCACAACAGGCACACATTCATTTAAACCAGGAGAACTGGTAGCATTCAGATAAAGCTACCAATACATTTCATTTTGCAATAACCAATTCTTCCAATCACTACAATAAGCACCTGTAGGAATCTGCTCAAACACAAGAAATTTAAATCCAGTAAAGCCAGTGCAAGGTGAGGCATGTCTTGCCAAGGCACTCTATTATCATTCTTCACAATACTGTAATGATGCTGACAGACCCTTCTGTTTAAGGCATTTTTAGTCTTGCCAACATAAAATGCAGTGCAGGTGCATTTTACTAGGTAAATCACCCTCTCACTGTTATAATTAAATTTACCTTGTGGCCTAAGACCCTAACTTTTCTCATATAGTGGACCCAACTAGGTTGAACCCAATGAAAGGACATTGTCTACACTGCCCACACTTTGTTGTCAGAAAAACAGTCTCTGAAAGCCAACTAAGAGGTCTCGCCAGAATCTTCTTAATGTTTATTTTTAAAGGTGAAGCTTGGTGAAGATGTGAATAATGATTTTAACTCATAATTACATTGAAACAAAAAACAATTACTACAAAGAATTTTCTGAATGTCCTTAGCATCAACAGAATAATGCAAAGTCATGTTATTGTGAAAATTCTGTCTTTGTTCAGCTTTACAACCCACAGCACTTAATAGAGCTAGATCGTGTTTTAAACCCTTGCTAATAATAGGTGTCTATCTACCATCCCTCTCATGAAGGACCTGACAATATAATTCATCAATCAGTATGCAGGGGTACCCCCGAGCTACAAGCATAGATATAATCTTGTCAAATTCAACAATACATGTTTTGTCGTCTGACGCAAGATGAGACACCCTGATGAACTGGGTCTTGACAACCCCTTTCTTCTGGTGAAAGGGGTGACAATTGGTAAAATACAAAAAAAAAAAACTGTTGCAGAATGTTAGCTTCCTAAAAATGGAAGTAACAAAACCACCATTTAGTTCTTCCAAATCTCAATATCTAAAAAATGAACACAGCTTTTATCCACACACTAGGTAAATTTAAGTAATGATGATGCTTCCAATTGGATTATAAAGTCATCAAACTAGGCTCTGCTACCGGACCATATAAAAAGAAAAGTCATACAGGTAGCAAAAATATCCAACATAGTGTATAAAGAGACAAAGCTTGAAGACTGTTTCCAATTCCCATCTCACAAAACCATATTAGCAAAAATGGGGGACACACATTGCCCCCGTAGCTACACCCTTCAACTGCTTGTAATATTCTCCCTGAAATTAAATAAAATTGTTCTGCAGCACCAGTTCTATAAAATCACCAACCAACATGTTATCAATGTCCAAGAGAGATCCATATCTGGTAGCCATCTCTCAAAAACACTCGAGCCCTTCCTCATGAGGGAGAACAGTGTAGAAGCTCTGAATGTCACATGTTGCCAAGAAAAATACATTTGCACATTCAATACTTCCAAGCTTGTGCACCAGATCCCAGAAATCAGAAATCATCATCATCATCAGCAGCCCTCCTTTTTCCCATTTTTCTACATGGGGTCGGGGTATTGTGTTAACTGTCGCTAGTTCTCTTGATTCAGTGCCGCACTCCTGCCTTCTTCAACATTCATGCCTGACTGTCACAGATCTTCTTTCACACAATCCATCCACCTCTTTGCTGGATGTCCTCACTTTCTCTTACCTTCTTCCTGTCTGTCCCAAATCTTCCTCAACAGATTGTCTTCTGCTTTTCTACACATGTGCCCAAACCACCGTAATCTGTTCTCTTTGATCTTTTCTGCAATTGGAGCTACTTTGGCTTCTGCTCTTATGTCGTCATTTCTTTGCCTGTCCCACAGTATGCATCCTACCATCTTTCTCAGGCACTTCATTTCCATCACATCTAGCTTCTTCAACTGTTCTGCCTTTACTCCCCAGGTTTCTGTACCATACAGTAGCACTGGTTGCACCACTGTCTTGTACACCTTACTTTTCAGCTTCTTTGGCATTCTTCTGTTATAGACTATACCTGACACTGTATGCCAGGTGGCTACAGCCCCTCTGATTCTAGCTTTGACTTCTTCATTCAGACTACCCTTTTCCTCAAGTACCCCTCCCAGATATTTAAAGTTGTTTACCTGTTCCACCATCTTCCCTTCTATCTCTATTCGCAGCTTCTTTTGATTTCCCCAATTTGCTGCCATTACCACCATCTTATCTGTGCTTAGTTTCATCCCATGTGCCTTCACTTTTGCATTCCATTCGCCTATCCTTTGCTGAAGTTCTAGCTCAGAGTCTACCTGCACTGCCACATCATCTGCATACAGCAGCTTTGTTGATTCGTCCCCTCCAACCCGTTTGTTAATGTAGTCCATCACCAGTATGAACATCAGTGGGCTCAGAGCTGAACCCTGATGTACACCCACTCTCACTGGGAACCCCTCTATGAGGCCAAACACTGTTCGTACTTGAGTCATTGAGTCCTTGTACATAGCCTGCTCTAATTCTACCAATGTTTCTGGGACTTCAAACCACCACAGTACTGCCCAGATCAGCTTTCTTGGGACCTTGTCATATGCTTTCTCCAAGTCTAGGAATTCCCAGTTGGACTATCTCCTCATCTCTAGCTTCTTCTCAAGTATCTGTCTCAATGCAAACATCGGGTCAATTGTGCTTCATCCTAATCTGAATCCAAACTGTCCATCTCCCATCTTACATTATACTACTCTGCGTATCCATTTATCAATCACTCTCTTCAGAACTTTCATGCACTGTGACAGGAGTTTGATGCCCCTGTACTGCCCACAGTTGTGGATGTCCCTTTTGTTCTTGTACACCGGCACAAGTATGCTTATTCTCCAGTCATCTGAGATATGCCTTTCTCTCCACACTGCTATTAGTACCCTCAGTAACCATTTCTCCCCTATCTCACCCAACAAATCACACAGGAATCAGAAATGATGTGCTTGAATTTACCATAAAGTTTCTTTAGTTTTTGATCAATAAACTTACCAAAGTTTCAGTCACCGAACCCCCAGCTGCAACTGTTCCTTCTGGGTTTAGAGTGTACTATACCTTTATATGCATGTTTTTTTTAAGTTTTTTCACAGCTTCTTAGTGGCTGTACTTAGGGTGTGTAAAGATGTAATTTCCTATAAGAATGGCTTGTTCTTCTTGAATGGCAAAGTTCGGAAGAAGTCAAAGAAGAAAGCACTTAAGTGTGTTTTTTTATCCATTAAATACTCTGGTGGTTGAATCATGGCTTCCTGGTTGTTTGTTTACCTGAGTGTAAAGTATATATAAAAAAAAAAAATTAAAAAAGTGTGGGTATGTTTATGTCTGTGTGTGTGAGTGTATGCATGCATGTGAGAGAGTGAGATTGATCAAGTCGTTATTTTACACACGCAGCAACACTTTTGCTGTCTAAAGAGTGTAAAACTAAAAGAAACAGAAAAAAGTGTGTGTGTTCGTGTTTATATTTCTGTGTGTAAGCGTGTGTTTATGCCTCTGTCTGTGAGCATATGCATGCTTATGTGCATGAAAGCAGTGAGTGAGTGAGTGAGAGAGAGAGAGAGAAAGCAATGGAGAACTGGCAAAAGCAGCTAAGAGGTTTGTGTACATTTCGATCTCTTAGCTCAAGATATCTGAATAAAGCTTAAAATAAAGGGGGAACAAAGGCTCAAAATAGGAACATATTTTAAAAATTGCTGTTGTAAAAATCACAAAGTTGCGTGAATAATAGAATCTGTGCTAGCATGCATTCTCTGAAGTTCAAGTATTTGTATGTATGAGAGAGAGAGAGAGAGAGAGAGAGATTGATGGACCAGTGGCAGTAGCAGTAATGAGGTTTGCATACCTCTCGACCTTTTAGCTCTAGAAATCTGGTAAAGCCTGAAATAAAGGGGGGAACAAAAAATCAAAAATAAGAACAGATTTTAAATGATGTTCTTATAAAATTACAAACTAGCTTAAACAACAGGTTTTGTGTTAACATGAATTTTCTGAAGGAAATAAAGTCTGAAAGTCAAATGTATGTCATTTATTGACTTCACTCCCCAATTACTGGCAACAAACCACACATTTTAAGAATAAGGGACCAAAAATTAAAGTAAATATCTAGACATTAAAAAAAATTATATATTTTGGATGTAAAGTACTTCCTCCAAAACCATTCACATATACTACTGCAATTTTGAAACATTAGGTGGAGAAAGTATTTTACATTACAAATATATAAAAAAATAATATAATAAAAAAAAAATAAGTAAGCAAAACACAATTTTACAAACAGCTCATTCTCTAAGCACAGTAATGACCTCCAGGGAATGTGTTATTGTAGAAATAATGCCATCCGCTGAACATTCCTGGGTCATACCTCCCAACCTCTTAGCTCAAGAAATCTGGACAAAGCCTTACATAATGGGTGGACAAAGGCCCAATAATAGGGACAGATTTTAAATATTACACTTAGAAAATAGCTAGAGTAATACGGTTTGTGTTAAAATAAATTTTCTGAAGGATATGACATCGGAAACTCAAATGTACGTCATTACTTAGTGATTTAATTCTTCAGATCATCCCAGTGATTTGCCAGAAAACCGTAAGTTTTATGAGGAACAGACTGAAATGTTGAGGTAAAAATCTGGACATTCTATGAAAATCTCTACAGCTGAAAGGTATGTGGGCATTATTTCCACAAGAACACACATCCTGATGGGCATTACTGGTTGCTTATTTTTTAATTTTTAACAGGGGTAATGCACTGATCCAAACAGACTATTTTTAGACTCAGCTCAAGGACAATAATCTTATACATACATCAAGTTATACATCAAGTTCAAACACCCAGCTAAACAGCATTCTAAATAAAAATATGTACTGCATACAATAGTTACAAAAATGTGAAACAATAAACATTGAAGTAAAACTATTAAATAGTAGAGAGCAGGAAGAGTATGGAAATGTAGAGAGGAAAATGGGACATTTCTACTCGTAAACTGAAAAGGAGGTTAGTCCCAATAAGTGCAAAAGGAGAAACGGTGTCCTAGTTGAATTCGCCGTGGATTACGAAACATCAGAAAATAAAGAGAACTTCCTAAATGTGATTGCGTTAGATGAAACAAGGTGATCTTTTCTTTGAGGTGATGAATATTGTGCTGCAAAAATCTGCAATTAGAAGTAGTGATTAAGACTTTTTAAAACATGGTCAAGAATTTTGGGTAGGAGTTAATTGGTTTAAGGTATGCTGGAGGGGATTCCCTTGATAAGGAACAATCAGTGAAAAACTGTGGTCTGTGCAGTACAATCTGGTCACAGGGAATTGCTCAGTCAAAGAATTTAAGGTTGTAGTTTGAGGCATACTGGGAAGTTCAATTCGCCAAGAATTCATCTAGTCTTAGTTGTA
Organism: Protopterus annectens; assembly: GCF_019279795.1. Lineage (NCBI taxonomy): Eukaryota > Metazoa > Chordata > Ceratodontiformes > Protopteridae > Protopterus > Protopterus annectens. Next base: position 216,716,361 of record NC_056749.1, on the reverse strand, counting down.
AGACATCAGTCTATAGTTAGACTTCATCCAGCTCTGTATTCCTAAGTTATATAGTTATATAAACTGGTTCCTTCTGTGTTGTAACAGTCTAGAAATATTAGCATTGCCTACATTCCAGATCATCAGGAGGAAGTATACAAAGAAATACACAGTGCACAGCTGGGTAACAGCAATCAGTTTAAGATTAGAGAAGTTAAGAGATGCATCATCTTGGCCAAAATGAACATCAGCAAATGAAAAAGAGTGGCATCATTCCTTTCTGCGCTGGCATGTCATAAGTATTTCTAAGCATTCATTGCCATTACAAGTACAAAAAGTAATACAGTAACTGTTGTATTAACGTGGCAAACATTTAGAAAAGCAAGATGAATTGTAATAGCATTTATTCACGAATGTGTGAAATAATTCTCTTGTTTCTGTGGTTCCCATGGCATTTTCAAGAACCATAAATACATTCTCAAGGTTCCAGGGATTGTAAGTGTAATTTCAGGGAATATAAATATATATATATATATATATATATATATATATATATATATATATATATGTATGAGACTTCCGCGGTGGTGCAGCGGTAGCGTTGCCTCACAGCAAGAGGTTCTCCTGTTCGATTCTCGGCTGGAGTGCGGGGAGTGCCTTCTGTGTGGAGTCTGCATGTCCTCCCCACGGTTGGCTGGGCGTTCAAAAGACAAGCGTAAGAGGGCGTGCCTTCGTTGAAGGTTGAACGTCGAGCTGGCACCTCGGCATTTGTGAAAATCTACTGCCAATCATTAGCAGACCGGAGTTCTGCTGTGGCGACCCCTAACCGGGAAAAGCCAAAAGACAACAACGGCAGCAAGGAGTTATAACTGCTTAGTTTGCAGATGAAAGAAATTAGAAGCAGATTAGGTCACTGACGTACCAGGAGTCATGTGGCTTTTATTCAAGTCAGGCAGTCATATTCTCTGTGGAGAATTTGCACATATTATGGAAGGTGCTCTGTGGAGATCACATACCTTTTTTGTAGGCAAGAGTTATTTCAGGTAATTTGTATTCCTGCTGAGCAAGAGGAACTACTTTACGTATTGTCATTCTACCTGCTGTGGAGAAAAACAGGGAGATTTTCTTTTTCAAAAAAATATACTTATACATTTTGGTTTTAGTGATTCTTACATGGTACTGAAAGTTAAATAGCTGGTTTAACCAATGCTAAGGTACCTGGAATGTTTGGTCATTTCCAGGGCTCCTTTTGCACACAATGCTACATTAATGAAGTACTGGATCAAGTTTCCATTCAGTGCCAAAAAAAAAATAATAGCATGACTTATTTTCATATTAAGTATTGGTTTATTAAGTATCCAGTCTGATCATTGTTCTGTGTTCTGTTGTAATTATTTTTTGATTATATACTGTTGAAGAGTTTAGAGCTGTAAAGGATTACTAGGGTGTGTACAAGGTTAGTGGGCAGCCTGTCTATAAACAGACAGAACAGAAAAAGGTGAAATGACAGGCACTTGAGGGGCACCTTTATTGAGGGATGAGATGGAAGAAGTTTTGAAGAATAGATTAGAACTTAAAAGTTTATAATAGTTAGGAAGTCTTTAAAAAAGGGAAGGTGCTGACTACTCATATGAGCGAGTTAAGTAGTAGAGAGTGATCTACTAAGTCAAAGGCCATAGATTGGTCTATGGAAAGAGAAAGTACTTTGGTACCTTTACCCATGTTTTGAAGAAGGTCATCAGTGAAGGTGTATACTGGAGCCAAAGTACCAAACACCACAAATGTTATGAAACAGCACTATAATTGAGAGCAGATAAGCTTTATGAAAGTGTGTCCTATGGTAGGCAAAATGGATACTGGCCTAAAGTTATTAGTTGAAGCTGGTTTAGGAACTGCACAAAGAGGTTTGATAACAGCTTGCATTTTTTTGTAAAAATAAGAATCTCTAATGTCTGGCTTTACTGACTGACTGTAATTATCATGAACATTGTGCAGAATGCTGTGCAATTGAGAGGAATGGAGCAATATGCAGGAATACAGAAGTAGTAAGTATGTTTATTATTATATACTATATTAATATATATTTATTATTTATTTACAGTGATAATGGCAGTGATCAACCACATATTTTCTTTGATATTTATGTTTTGTGTGGAACAAATTGAAATACTTTAATGTATGGTAACTTGTCAATGTAGAGCAAAGAAGAAATATATTACATGGCCATCATCTTTAATCGCAATCAGACATTTAAATTTTATATATTATATATATATATATATATATATATATATATATATATATATATATATATATATATATATATATATAGCTATAAATGCATGTTGAGGGTTGTCTAGATGAAAGTAATTAATCCTCTTGTCATTTACTCGGTTTAAACAAACATCTCTAAAAATGAATAAATAAATAAGGATTCTGTATGCCCAACAACCCCCAGTATCATCTTCTTTACTTATAGTGTGTTGAAAGGATGTAGGGAAAACCTAAGTTGAAGAACAAGACTGAATTTCATTAATTAATCATGATTTGTGTTCTGGCAAACATGAGATGAAAAGTTTAAAAAAATGAAAATGCACCAAAGAGCATCTAGAAGCCTCAATGGCTTCTTGTGACCCCCAAACCCCAGTCTTAATGCAGTTGTTTCCTCCACAGTGATCACAGTGCAGTCTTGCCTTCTCAAAATGTGCTGAACAAATGAATAAATGCAAGAAAAATGAAGCAAAACACAATCTGAGAGAGAAAGGAAGAAAAAAGTAATCTAGATGGCTAAAGTAGGCTAAGATGAGGGGCATCAAGTGATATGCTGGGGCAGTGGAAGGGGCGGGTAGAGTGAACCCCCTTTGTCTAGGGCACCAGCTCACCTAAGGCAAGTCCTGCTTCAATCATTATGTTCAGTAACTGGGTTTGGTTATGTACGTGGGACACTTGACAAGGTTATGAGTCTTGCTCTGGCTTTTATTAGATTCCTGAGGACCATGACATTTAATTTACTCTTTTAAAGAGGCTTTATATATTTGTCACCACACAGTTAGACGTTGCTCATTCGATTCTCAGTTAGAGTGTCTTCTGTGTGGCGACATGCGTGAATGGGCATTCCTTCAATGAAGGCTGTGCATTAGGCCTGGCAAGCCAGCATGTAGTACTCTACTGCCAATCATTAGCAGACCGGAGTTCCGCTGTGGCGACCCCTAACCGGGAAAAGCCGAAAGACACAAACATACAAAGAGGCTTTATATATTAATTTGGTTCCAAGACGAGCTCCTAAGTCTGTATAGTGCTTTCATTTCTTTGGGAATCTAATAGTTCTGTTTAGCTTTTACTAGATGTGAAAGTTTAGGAAATCAATCAATCAATCAGTCAATCTGTCTACAGTAGATATGAAAAGTGTACGCAACCCTGTTAAAATGCCAGGTTTTTAGGATATAAAAAAAGAGACCAGAATAAATAATTTGAAAAATTTTTCCCATCTTTAATGTGATCTATAATTCAACTGAAAAACAAACAAATCTGTTAGGGGAAAAATATAAAAAATAAAAAACTTACAATAAGCTAGTTGCATAAGTGTGCACACCCTTAAACTAACACTTTGTTGAAGCACGCTTTGCTTTAATTACAGAATTCAGTCTTCTTGGGTACACACCTGCCATCAATTAAGAAGACTCTGATTAACCCCAAATAAAGATCAGCTGTCCTAGTAGGATTTTCCTAACATTTACTCAGTTGCCTGCTACAGCAAACACCATGGTTTGCAGAGAGCTTACAAAGCATCAAAGGGATCTCATTGTTGAAAGGTATCAGTCAGGATAAGGGTACAAAACAATTTCCACAGCATTGGATATACCATGAAACACAGTAAAGACAGTCATCAAAAAGTGGAGAAAATATGGGACAAGAGACATTGCAAAGAAATGGACTTCCCTTCAAACTTGATGAAAAGACATGATGAAAACTGGTCAGGGAGGCTTCCAAGAGACCTACAGCAACACTGAAGGAGCTGCAGGAATTTCTGGCAAGTACTGTTTGTGTACTACATGTGAAAACAATCTCCTATATTCTCCATATGTCTGGCCTATGGGTTAAGGTTGCAAGACGGAAGCCTTTTCTTATACAGAAAAACAGCCAGGCCCAGCTAAAATTTCCAAAACAATACATCAAGTCTCCCAGAAGCATGTGGGAAAATGTGTTATGGTCTGATGAGACCAAGGTTGAACTTTTTGGCCAGAATTCTAAAATGTACGTTTGGCGCAAAAACAACACTTCACATCACCAAAACAACACCATCCTCATGATGAAGCATGGGTGGTGGCAGTATCAAGCTTTGGAGTTGCTTTTCTTCAGCTGGAACTGGGGCTTTAGTAAAGATGGAGGGAATTATGAATAGTTCCAAATACCAGTCACTTTTGGACAAAAACTTTCGGGCATCTGCTAGAAAGCTGAAGATGAAGAAGAATTTCACCTTTCAATACGACAATGACCCCAAGCATACATCCAAATCAACAAAAGAACGGCTTCACCAGAAGAAAATTAAAGTTTTGGAAAGGCCCAGCCACAGCCCAGACCTAAATCCAATAGAAAATCTGTGGGGTGACCTGAAGAGGGCTGTCCACAAGAGATGTCCTTGCAATCTGACAGATTTGGAGCACGTTTGCAAGGAAGAGTGTGCAAATATTGCCAAGTCAAGATGTGCCATGTTGATAGACTCCTACCCAAGAAGACTGAATGCTGTAATTAAATCAAAAGGTGTTTCAACAAAGTATTAATTTAATAGTGTGCACACTTATGCAACCACCTTATTGTACATTTTTTTATTTTTTTATATTTTTTCTCCTAACGGATTTGTTTGTTTTTCAATTGAATTGTACAGGTTATA